>NC_091691.1:50964848-51267878 GCF_041296265.1 Equus caballus
ATAAAAGGGATCCAAATTGGAAAATAAGAAGTGAAACTGTCACTCTTTGCAGAGCACATGATTTTATATATAGAAAACCCTAAAGAATCCACTAAAAACTTTTAGAAATAATAAATGGATACAGTCAAGTCTCAGGATACAAAATCAACATACAAAAATCGGTTGTATTTCTATACACTAACAACCAAATAGCAGAACAGAAATTAAGAATACAATGCCATTTACAATTGCACCAAGAAGAATAAAATACCTAAGAATAAACTTAAGCAAAGAGGTGAAAGATTCATACACTGAAAATGATAAAACATTGTTGCAAGAAATTGAAGACAACACAAAGAAATGGAAAGATATTCTGTGCTCTTGGTTTGGAAGAATTAACATAGTTAAAATGTCCATACTTCCTAAAGCAATCTATAGATTCAGTGCAATCCCTATCAAAGTTCCAACTACAGTTTTCACAGAAATAGAACAAAGAATCCTAAAATTTGTATGGAACACCAAAAGACCCTGAATAGCCAAAAAAATCCTGAGGAAAAACAACAAAGCTGGAGGTATCACACTCCCTGATTTCAACATATACTACAAAGACATAGTAACCAAAACAGCGTGGTACTGGCATGAAAACAGACACACAGATCAATAGAACAGAATCAAGTGCTCAGAAATAAACGCACAAATTTATGGACAGCTAATATTTGACAAGGGAGCCAAGAGCATACAATGGAGAAAGGAGAGTCTCTTCAACAAATGATGTTGGGTAAACTGGACAGCCACATGCAAAAGAATGAAAGTAGACCGTTATCTTACACTATGCACAAAAATCAACTCAAAATGGATTAAAGACTTGAATGTAAGACCAGAAACCATGAAACTTCTGGAAAAAAACATAGGCAGTGTGCTCTTTGACATCGGTCTTAGCAGCGTGTTTTCAAGTACCATGTCTGACCGGGCAAGGGAAACAAAAGAAAAAATGAACAAATGGACTACATCAAACCAAACAACTTCTGCACAGCAAAGGAAACCATCAACAAAACAAAAAGACACCCTAACAATTGGGAGAAGGTATTTGCAACCCATATATCAGAGAAGGGGTTAATATCCAAAATACACAAAGAACTCATACATCTCAACAACAAAAAACGAAAAACCCAATTAAAAAATGGGCAAGAGATTTGAATAGAGATTTCTCAAAAGAAGATATGCAGATGGCCAACAGGCATATGAAAAGATGTTCAACATCATTAGCTATCAGGGAAATGCAAATCACAACTGCAATGAGATATCACCTCACTCCGGTCAGAATGGCTACAATTAACAAGACAGGAAACAACAAGTGTTGGAGAGGACGTGGAGAGAAGGGAACCCTCGCACACTGCTGCTGGTGGGAGTGCAAACTGGTGCAGTCACTATGGAAAGCAGTATGCAGTATGCTCAGAAAATTAAGAATAGATCTACCATATGATCCAGCTATCCCACTGCTGGGTATTTATCCAAACTACTTGAAAACACAAAGGCATAAAGATACATGCACCCCTATGTTCATTGCATCATTATTCACAATAGCCAAGACTTGGAAGCAACCTAAGTGCCCATCAAGGGACGAATGGATAAAGAAGATGTGGTATTTATACATGATGGACTACTACTCAGCCATAAGAAACGAAGAATTCCAGCCATTTGTGACAACATGGGTAGACCTTGAGAGTATTAAGCTAAGTGAAATAAGTCAGAGGGAGAAAGTCAAATACCATATGATCTCATTCATAAATGGAAGATAAAAACAACGACCAACAAATATATAGCAACAGAGATTGTATTGGTGGTTACCATAGGAGAAGGGGAGAGGGGGGAGGGCAAAAGGGGTGATTAGGCACACGTGTGGTAATGGACTATAATTAGTTTTTGGGTGGTGAACATGATGTAATCTACACAGAATTCGAAATATATTCCGATGTACATCTGAAAGCTGTATAATGTTATAATCCAATGTTACTGCAATAGAAAAAGAACCATAAAGGTGCATTTTGTTATGTTAATGAGGTAACTTTTGGAAAGCACCTAAGGATGGTGGCTGGTTGCCAGGGCAGCCAATCATGTGATTGGCTCCTCTCCAAAGAGGGGAGAGGGGCTAAAGATTGAGTTCAATCACCAGTGCCCGATGATTTAATCAATCATGTCTGTGTATTGAAGATTCTATAAAAACCCAAAAGGATGGGGTTCAGAGAGCTTCCAGGTTGGTGAACACATGGAGATTTGGGGAGAATGGTGCACCTGGAGAGGGCATGAAAGCTCCATGCCCTTTCCCCATAGGTTTCCCTATGCATCTCTTCCATCTGGCTATTCTTGAGTTACATCCTTTTATAATAAATTGGTGGTCCAATAAGTGAAATCTTTCCCTGAGTTTTGTGAGACACTCTAGCAAATTAATCAAACCCAAGGAGGGGCTCATGGGAACGTCTGATTTATAGCCAGTCAGTCAGAAGTACATAACAAACTGGGCTTGTGATGAGCATCTGAAGGGGGTGGGTAGTCTTGTAGGACTGAGCCCTTAACCTAGGGATCTGCTACTATCTCCAGGTAGATAGTGTCAGAATTGAGTTGAATTCTCAGACACCTTGCTAGTGTCTAAGAATTGCTTGGCAGTGTGGGAAACTGCCCCTCACACATGTTGAAATTAGATTCAGACACATTTCACTAATGTTCTAATATATCCTCAGAAAATAACCTATAAGATGCCTGTAAATCTATTCTGGCAAGAGAGAAAAAGATCATGAAACTGGAACAAAAGCAAGATATAATTATAAAAGTGGTGAGTACCAAATAAACTCTGAATTGAATTCTGACAAAAAAGCAAGAAAGAACCATTACATAACCTTAACCCCAGAAGCAATAGAAACCTTTTAGAAAAGTGGCCAGGTCTCTTCAAATTCAAAAACCCCAAGGGGGCAATAATGGGCAGGGCTAGACATCCCCTCTATGCATTAACCATTCAGATGTCAACAAAAAACAGAGAAAAGAATAACATGAGCCCATGGACACAGACTACAAAAATAAAGGAAGATGCAAATGGATTAGGAAGTTAGGATAACTGTAAATCTAACAACACAATTGCAAATGATCCTGAGGAAGAAGAAAATGGGAAAGGCAACTAATGAAACTAAATTTGTCTGTAAGAAAACTCTCTAATTAACTGATGGAAAGAGGGCTGCATAACCAAGGGAAATAGAAAATACGAATACAAATCCTTGAAATCACTCAAGAAGGAAATGCAGAATGAGCAGAGACTTGAAAAATCTGATACAAACAATAGGAAGGCAAGATGCATTTTCAGCCAGTTCAGAGCTGAAGAAAAACGAGGAAGGAATTGAACCAGTGCTTGGGGCAGATGGTAAAATGTTAACAGATGCAGAGAGAAGGCAAAACACTCCATTTTTCTTTTTCTCTAAAATTTTAAATTTTATTTCTCTCATTATTTCTAGCTAGGAAAATTATCTTAAAATTGAGAGGCATAAAGAAAATCTGAGGGAATTAAAGCCAAGGTAGATGATGAGTTGAGCAGAAGAGAATTTAGCTCCTTTAGAGAAGCTTCCTCCTCTAGCCCAAGTGCCATGTAGTCCAACATACTGAAAGAACATGAAGATGCAACTGCCGTCATGGAACACAAGAAGAGTGAAAGAAAACTGGCAAAGCTTGCTACCATTTTCAAAATGAAGGAAAAACATAATTGAGGAAATACAATTTGGTGAGATAGTGATAAATTTCCAAGAAAATTCTAGAATGGTTTATTACACCAGAGTTGTAGCCAAAAGGAGCCAGCATGAATTTACTCAGCAATTGATCATAATAATCTAACTTCATTTGTTTGTGTAAAAAAATAATAAAGTTTTCCTTAAGAAGATATTAAAAGTTTCCCTCAGAATTCTGCATAAATGCTTACTCCTAATAATTTAATTCTCAATTCAAATGCTACTTCCTCATGGGAGCTTTCATGGGCTGCCTCGTATAAAGTGTTCCTCCTTCTTGCCTTCAACATTCTTTTATCATTCACACGGTTTAGTTTTTTATACAGCATTCATCTAAAATTACCTTGCTTAATTACTTGTTTACATATCTGGCTCCCCCACCCCTATGAGACTTTAAGAGCCCATTAGAACTAGGACTTTATCTATTAATCACCATTGTATCTCTTTTTCCTAGAACAATGCCTAGCCTCAAATAGGGACTCAATAACTATTTTCGAATGAATGAATAAATGAACAGAATCTCTAAACTGAAGGGACATAAAAGTCACCCGGGTCACACACAATCCTTACCCCTACCTCCAACAAGTCATCATTAGAACTTTTTCTTAAACCTCCAATGGCAGCTACTCACCTCATTTCAGGTACTTCATTTCATCTTAGAACAGTTATAATTGTGAGAAAGCTGTACTTATATTAAACTGAAATCTATATACTTTTGGTTTCCATTTATGAAGGCCATCAGAACCCAGCTTTCCCCTAAGTCCACATGTAATGACAGATATAATCTTTCTTTTACATGACAGTCATTCAACATTTACTTCTCCAGGACAAACAGTTTCAATTCATGCCAGCTCACCCCATGAAGCAGAATTCAGAGACCTCTCACCACAACAGGCACTCCCTTATGAACACATTTAAAGTCTAATATCTCGACATTTGGACTTTCAAAATGTAGATTGGCACTACCACCTCTTGTACTCACAATCAAAGGTGCAAACACAGGCACACATGCAGATACTCCTCTCTCCCACCCCCATAGCAGATATAACTAATCGCTCCTGGAATTCTCTTTCCTTAAATGGGAGTCATCTTCAAATCATCTGAATACAACCTTTCAGGCCACCACTACTACATAATCAAAGTTGGCACTAAAGAAGAAATGAAATTTCCATCCCTGCACTAGATATTGATATATCCTAAAATGACATGAAGTTTTGGCAATCATTTGATACACTGGCTTTAGGGAGCCTACTAAAGTCAGTAAGTCATTTCCCCATGTGCTGCTGCTAAGCAATATCACCTTCCTCCTTTGTGTAAGTAGTTTTTCATTTTTGGTTTTGGTTTTGTTTCTGTAATCAGATGCATAAGCTTATGTTTAACTATACTCAACAAAGATGCCATTTAATAAATAAAGATGTAAAACCCATTATTTGGCCCAAAGTTCCATAATTATGTTAAAAACAATATAATCTACTAGCATAATATGGGAGAGAGGAGTAAGTAGCAAAAAGTCATCAAAAGTTATATAAGGATTTTTGTTTCCATTTATGAAGTCCATCAGAACCAAAAAGAACAAAGGATTTTGGCTGATATCAGGCAAATTATGAGTCAATAATGAGACATGATTATGAAACAAAAGAGTGAATGTAATCTTAGACTGCATTAATAAAATAATATCAAAATGAGAGTTATGGTCCTATTTTAATATCAGTCCATGTGTTTAGTTCTGACAACAACATCTTAAACAAGATGTGCTAAGGATGTGAGAAATAATAAGATTTCTAGTCACCATACCATTTGAATAACAGATGAGAAAATTAAACAGCAGCTCCTGAAAAGAGGAGGTTCAGAACACATGATATTATACTCTTAAAAGAAAAAAGGCTACCATGTAAAAGTAGAATTAGACTAGGTCTAGGTATATTTAAAAGTTTCTCGCCTTTTCAAATGTGAAGATGCCAATACAAGATTTCAAGGAACTCAAAAATCAAGGAAACAGGACACCACCAATGAAACAATAATTTTCCAGTAACCAACCCCAAATAAATGGAGATGCCTGAATTTCCTGAGAAAGAATTCAAAATAATTGTTTTAAGGAAGCTCAGAGAACTATAAGAGAACAGAAGACAACTCAATGAAATCAAGAAAATAATACATGAACAAAATAAGAAGATTAATACAAAGATAAAAATCATAAAAAAGAGCCAAATAGAAATTCTGGAGCAGAAGAATACAATATGTGAAATGAAAAATACAATAGAGAGCTACAACCACAGACCTGATTAATCAGAAAAAGAATCTGGGTACTTGAAGATAGGTCATTTGAAATTATAAAATTAGAGAAGAAAAAAGGAATAAAAACAGTGATGAGAAAAACCGAAGAAAGCATATGGAATTTATAGGATACCACAGTGTACCAATATACACATTATGAGAATCCCAGAAGAGAGAGGAAAAAGAGGCAGAACGCTTATTTAAAGAAATAATGAAAACTATCCAAATCTTTGGAGATCTATGGACATCTAGATCCATGAAGCTCAGAGGTCCCCAAACAGGATCAATCCAAAGAAGATTCCACAAAGAAACATTATAATTAAATTCTCAAAAGTCAAAAGCAAAGAAAATTTTGAAAGCATCTAATACATACAAAGGAACCCCCATAAGGCTATCAGTAGATTTCTCAGCTTGCAGGTCAAGAGAGAGTGGTATATCACTCAATCCTGATGATATATTCAACAGACTGAAAGAAAAAAATGACCCAGAATACTATATCTGGCAAAACTCTCCTTCAGGAATGAAGAAGAAATAAAGAATTTCCAGATAAACAAAAGCTGAAGGAGTTCATCACCACTAGAACTACCTTAAAGAAATGTTATAGGGAATTCTTCAAGGTGAAATGAAAGGATGCTAATTAGTAAAATGAAAACATATGAAAGAGTAAAACTCAGTAGAAAGGATAAGTATATACTCAAATTCAGACTACTTTAATATTGTAATGGTGATGTGTAAATCACTTTTAACTCTCGTGTAAAACTTAAAAAAAAAAATATTAAAAAGAACTATAGCTACAATAATTTGTTAATGGATAAACAATACAAAAAATGGAAATTGTGACACATTGTTAGTGCCATCAAGTCTATTACGAATCCTGATGACTCTGTGTATGGTAGAGTGGAGCCCTGCCCAGACTTTTTGTGCCATCCTCTCACCTTCTGGTGTCATATCAGACAAAGCTCTGCTGCTTGACAGGGTTTTCATGACCAACTTTTTCAGAAGTGAGTGGCCAGATCCTTCTTCCTAGTCTGTCTTAGTCTGGAAGCTCCACTGAAACCTGTTCACTCTGGGTGACTATGCTGGTATTTGAAATACTAGTGGCATAGCTTTCAGGATCACAGCCACCACAGTATGACAACCAACAGAGAGGTGGTGGGGTTCCCTGACTGGAGAATGAACTTGGTCTACAAACAGTGACAGCGCCAAATCTTAACCACTAGACCATCGGGGCTGGCAAACTGTGACATAAATAACATAAAACGAAGAAGGAAGTAAAAGTGTTGAGTTTTTGTATGTGATTTTAGTTGTTAAAAGCTTAAAATGGATTGTTATTACTATAAATTTTTTTATTTAAGCCTCATTGTAACCAAAAAGAAAAAATATCAAGTAGATACACAAAAGATAAAGTGAAAGGAATGAAGCATACCACTACAAAAAATCATCATCACCAAGGAAGAAAGGAGCAAAGGAACTATAAAAGAGTCAGAATGCAATTAACAAAATGGCAATAGTATGTCCTTATCTATTAACAATTACTTTAAATGTATATGGATGAAATTCTCCACTCAAAAGACAAAGAGTGACAAAATAGATTTTAACAAACAAGATCCTACAATATACTGCTTACCAGAGACTTACTTTAACTTTATGGACACCCTTAGGCTAAAAGGGAGGGGTAGAAAAAGATATTCAAATCAAATGGTAATAAAAAGAGCAGGAGTAGCTATACCTATATTAGAAAAAAAGACTTTATGCCAAAAACTGTCATAAGAGACAAATAAAGTCATTATATCATGATAAAGTTGTCAGTTCATCAAGAGGATATAATAATTGTAAATATATATGCCTCCAACATTGGAGTACCTAAGTATATAAAGCAAATATTAACAGATCTGAACAGAGAAAGAGAAAGCAATATAATAATAGTAGGGGACTTTAATACCCCACTTTCATCAATAGATAGACCCTCCAGACAGAAAAACAATACAGAAACAGCAAATATGAATAATACTACAGATCAAATGGACCAAACAGACATATACAGAATGTTCCATCCAACAGTAGCAGAATACAGATTCTTCTCCAGTGCATGGAACATGCTCCACAATAGACCATATGACAAAACATGTCTTAATAAAGTTAAGAAGACTGAAATCATATCAAGCATCATTTCTAAACCAATTATATGAAACTAGAAATCAATTACAAGAACACTTAAAAATTCACAAATATATGGAAATTAAACAATGTGCTAGTGAACAGCCAATGGATCAAAGAAGAAATCAACGAATAAGTGAAAAAATATTTTGAGACAAATGAAAATGGAAATGCAACACACCAAAACTTATGAGATGCAGCAAAAGCAGTTCTAAGAGGTAATTCCATAACAATAAACAACTACATTAAGAAACAAGAAGGATATCAAATAAAAAATCTGGCTTTACACTTCCAGGAACTAGAAAAAGAAGAACAAACTAAGCCCAAAGTTAGTAGAAGGAAGGAAATAACAAAGATCAGAGTGGAAGTAAATGAAATAGAGACTAAAAAGACAATAGAAAAGATCGATGAAACTAAGAATTGGTTCTTTGAAAAAGAAAAAATAGACAAAATTTTAGCTATACTTGCCAAAAAGAGAGAGAGAGAAGACTTAATAAATAAATAAAATTAGAAATGAAAGAGGAGGGGCTGGCCCCTCAGCCAAGTGGTTAAGTTCACACGCTCTGCTTCGGCGGCCCAGGGTTTCAGTGGTTCTGATCCTGGGAGCAACATAGCACCACTCATCAAGCCATGCTGAGGTGGCATCCCACATAGCAGAACCAGAAGGACCTACAACTAGAATATACAACCATGTACTGGGGGGCTTTGAGGAGAAGAGGAAGAAAACAAAAAAGATTGGCAACAGTGTCGCCAGTGATTGGCTCAGGTGCCAATCTTCAAAAAAAAGAAAGAAAGAAATGAAAGAGGAGACATTTCAGCTGATATCACTGAGATGAAAAGGATCATAAGAGACTACTGTGAACAATTATATGCCAACAAATTGGATTGCCTAGAAGAAAAGGATAAATTCTCAGAGATATACAGTCTATCAAAACTGAATCATAAAGAAATAGAAAATCCGAACAGATCAATTACTAGTAAGGATATTGAGTCAGATATCAAAAACCTCCCAACAAAGAAAAGTCCAGGACCAGATGTCTTCACTGGTGAATGCTAGCAAACATTTAAAGGAGAATATGAGTCCTTCTCAAATTCTTCCAAAAAAAATAGAACAGGAGAGAACACTTCCAAACTCATTTTACAAGACCAGCATCACCCTGATACCAACACCAAACAAGGACACTACCAGAAAAGACAGTTAAAGACCAATATCTCTGATAGATATAGATGCAAAAATCCTCAACAAAATATTAGCAAACCAAATTCAACTGTGCGTTAAAAGGATTATACACTATGATCAAGTAGGATTTATTCTAGGGGTGCAAGGAGAGTTCAACATCTGCAAGTCAATCAATGTGATACACATCACTAACAAAATGAGGGATAAGTCATATGATCGTTTCAATAGATGCAGAAAAAGCATTTGACAAAATTCAGCATCCATTTGTGATAAAACTCTCAACAAAGTGGGTAGCGGAGGAACACACCTCAACATAAAAAGGCCATATATGACAAGCCCATGGCTAACACCATACTCAATAGTGAAAAACTGAAAGCTTTTCCTCTAAGATCAGGGAAAAGACAAGGAGGTCCACTCTCACAACTTGTATTCAACTTGGGATTGGAAATCCTAGCCAGAGCAATTAGGCAAGAAAAAGAAATAAAAGGCATCCAAATTTGAAAATAAGAAGTAAAACTGTCACTATTTGCAGATGACATGATATCATTTATAGAAAACCCTAAAGACTCTACCAAAAAATATTTTAGAACAAAAAAAAAGTGTTAGAATTCATAAATGAATTCAATAAAGTTGCAGGATACAAAATCAATACAGAAAAATCAGTTGTATTTTTATACACTAACAATAGATTACCACAAAGAGAAATTAAGAAAACGATCCCATTTGCCATTGCATTAAAAACAATATAATGCCTAGGAATAAATTTAATCAAGAAGGTGAAAGATCTGTACGCTGGAAACTATAAGACATTGATGAAAGATGTTGAAACAGACACAAATAAATGGAAAGCTATTCCAAGCTCACAGATTGAAAGAATTAACATTATTAAAATATCCATATTACCCAAAGCAATCTACAGATTCAAGGCAATCCCTATAAAAATGCCAATGGCACTTTTCACAGAAACAGAACAAACAATCCTGAAATTTGTATGGAAACACAAAAGAACTTGAATAGCCAAAGTAATCTTGAAAAAGAAGAACAAACCTGGAGGCATCACATTTCCTGATTTTAAACTATATTATGAAGCTATCATAATCCAAACAGTAGATAGTGGCATAAAAACAGACACATAGATCAATGGAAGAGAATAGAGAGCCCAGAAATAAACATGCATATATGGTCGATTTATTTACGACACAGGAGCCAAGAATATACAATGGGGAAAGGATAGTCTCTTCAATAAATGGTGTTGGAAAAACTGGACAGCCACATGCAAAAGAATGAAACTGGACCCCTATCTTATACCACACAGAGAAATCAACTCAAGATGGGTGCAAAATTTTAATGATCTGAAACTACAAAACTCCTAGAAGAAAACATAAGGGGTAAGCTTCCTGACATCAGTCTTGGCAATGATTTTTCAGATTTGACACCAAAAGCAAAATAAACAAGTGGGACTACGTGAAACTAAAAAGCTTATACACAGCAAAGGAAACCATTAGCACGATGAAAAGGCAACCTACAGAATGGGAGAAAATATTTGCAGATCATGTATCTGATAAGACATTAGTATCCAAGATACACAAAGAACTCATATACCTCAATAGCAAAAAGAAACAATCTGATTTAAAAATGGGCACGGGAACTGCATAGACATTTTTCCAAAGAAGACATGCAAATGGCCAACAGGTATGGGAAACGGTGCTCAATATCACTAATCATCAGAGAGATGCAAATAAAAACCACATTGAGATATCACCTCACAGCTTTAGAATCGCAATCATCAAAAAGAAAAGAGATAACAAGTGTTGGTGAGGATGTTTGGGAAAAGGGAACACTTGTGCACTGTTGGTGGGAATGTAAATTGGTGTAGCTGCTACAGAAAACAATATGGATGTTCCTCAAAAAATTAAAAACAGAACTACTATATTATCAAGCCTCACACTTCTGGGTATATATCCAAAGGAAATTAAAACTGGATATTGAATTGATATGTGCACTCGCATGTTCATTGAAGCATTATTCACAATAGCTAAGATATGGAAATAACTTAAGCATCCATCAATGGATGAGTGGATGGAGAAGATGTTGTGTGCATATACACACAATGGAATATTATTCAGCCATGAGAAAGAAGGAAATTCTGTCATTTTTGATAACATGAATTATCTTGAGAGCATTACACTAAGTGAATTAAGCCAAACAGAGAAAGATACTGTATGGTTTCACTTATATGTAAATCTAAAAAAAAAAGGGAAGTCAAACTCATAGAAACAGAGAGCAGAAAAGTAACTGTTGAGGGCTGGGGAGTGGGTGAAAGAGGGAGAGATTATTAAAAGGGTCCACACTTTCAGCTATAGATGAATAAGTTCTGAGGATCTAATGTAAAAATGGTGACTGTAGTTGATGACACTGTATTGTACAATTGAAGAGTAGAACTTAAATGTTTTCACCAGAAAAACAAAGACAAACATGTGAGGTGATGCGTATGTTAATTAACATCTAGTTAAAGGGGAGGCTCCTCTCACAATGTATATGTATATCAAACCACCATGCTGTACATTTTAAATATCTTACATTTAAATGTCAATTTACCTTAATAAATCTGAAATAAAAAGGAAAATGGAAAATGGAAAAAACTTCAGAACTGGATAATATTTTAGAACTAAGAGCACAGTTCCTGGGTTTCGCATTCTAGCATATATTTCAGATTGTTTATGGAATGTTTTTTATTATTTGCTGAAAAAATAATTATTTTTACTTG
The DNA here is from genome assembly GCF_041296265.1 of Equus caballus. Classification (NCBI taxonomy): domain Eukaryota; kingdom Metazoa; phylum Chordata; class Mammalia; order Perissodactyla; family Equidae; genus Equus; species Equus caballus. Next base: position 50,976,970 of record NC_091691.1, read on the forward strand.
ATTATTAAAAAAAGAATAGAATAATGAAATACAGCTACATCTATTACAGTGTTTTTACACTTTTGAAGATCAAAAATTTGACTTTTAAAAATTTGATTTGAGGGCCTGCCCCGTGGCCGAGTGGTTAAGTTTGCATGCTCCACTGCAGGCAGCCCAGTGTTTCGTTGGTTCGAATCCTGGGAGCGGACATGGCACTGCTCGTCGAGCCACGCTAAGGCGGCGTCCCACATGCCACAACTGGAAGGACCCACAACTAAGAATATACAACTATGTACTGGGGGGCTTTGGGGAGAAAAAGGAAAAAATAAAATCTTTTAAAAAATTGATTTGATTTTAACAGTTTGATGTAAAACAGTATTTGAAAAGTAACAACTATATAACACATAAATCTAATCAAGCCTAGACACTATCCACCAGTTTATAAGTAGTTTACAGGAAATACAAGGGCAAAGGAATTAGAAGTTAAATGACAATACCACATGGCAGTTTTCCAAATCCAGATTCTGAGATGTTCTATAGAACACATAACTCAGTTTCTCCAACAATTTAATATCAAAATAAGGGGACAGGATGATTATTACAAAATAAAGATACTTTAGATGTTTACTAGCCTAATGGTGAACTTTGTTTCAATCTTAACTTGAATAATTGGACTATAAAATTGAATGGTCCACCTCACTGAAGAAGTTGTACAGATGGCAAATAAGTATAGGAAAAGATGTTCCACTTCATTTGTCATCAGGAAAATGCAAATTAAAACAACAATGAGATACCACTACACAGCTGTTAGAATGGCCAAAATCTGGAACATGATAACAGCAAATGCTGGTGAGGTTGTGCAGCAACAGGAACTCTCATACATTGCTGGTGGGAGTGCAAAATGGTCCAGCTGCTTTGGAAGACAGTTTGATGGTTTCTTACAAAACTAAGCATATTCTTATTATAGATCCAGCAATTGTGCTCCTTGGTATTTACCCAATGGAGTTGAAAACTTATGTTCACACTAACACCTGCACACAGATGTTTATAGCAGCTGTCTTCATAATTACTGGAACTTGGAAGCAACCGTAATGTCCTTCAGTAGGTGAATGGATAAATAAACTGTGGCACATCCAGACAGTGAAATATCATTCAGCTCTAAAAAGAAATGAGCTATAAAGCCATGAAAACACATGGAGTTATCTTAAAAACATATTACTAAGTGAAAGAAACCAATCTGAAAAGGCTATATACTGTGTGGCTAAAACTATATAAAATTCTGGAAAAGGCAAAACTATGGAGACAGTAAAAAGATCGGTGGTTGCCTGAGCATCGGGGTGGGGAACAGATGAATAGACAGAGCAGATGACTTTTATGGCAGGGAAAATACTGTGTATGATACTGTAGTGATAGATACTTGTCATTATACGTTTGTCCAAACCCATAGAATGTACACCACCAAGAGTGAACCATAATGTAAACTATGGACTTGAGTGATTGTGATGTGTCAAAGTAGGGTCATCAGTTATAATAAATGTACCAATCTGGTGGAGAATGTTGATAAAGGGAGAGGCTATCCATGTGTGGGGGCAGTAGATATATGGGAAATCTCTGTACCTTTCCCTCAGTTTTGCTATGAACTTTAATCTGCTCTAAAAAATGCTCTTAATCATAATTTTTAAAAATATTTCACTCAGGGGCCGGCTCCGTGGCCAGGTGGTTAAGTTCGCGCGCTCCACTTCAGCGGCCCAGGGTTTTGCTGGTTCAGATCCTGGACACGGACATGGCACCGTTCATCAAGCCATGCTGAGGCGGCATCGCATATGCCACAACTAGAGGGACCCACAACTAAAAACAATATACAACTATATGCCGGGAGGCTTTGGGGAGAAAAAGGAAAAATAACATCTTAAAAAAAAATTTCACTCGAAGAAATTTGCTTGTCCAACTATAAAATAACATATATGAAACTATTGAGATTTGAATATTGGCTAGAATTAGATGAATTTAAGGAATCGCTGTCCATTTTGCGAGTTGTTGTAAGGCATGATGGTCATATAAGAAAAAAAACCTAGCAGTTGGAGATGCATACTTAAGTTTTTATGGAAGAAATGACATATCAGGAATTTGCTTTAAAATACTCCAGAAAAAAAGATAGTGGAGGGATAGGTGAAATAAGAGTAGCAAAATGTTCATAATGAGCACATGGGAACTTCTTATATCCTCTTTATCTCCAAGTTTGTTTGAAAATTTCCACAATAAAAAATGTTCCTTATAGAATGCTTTCCAGAAAAAATAATATATTCAAATAGAAATCATATTTGCACAAAGTTTTAGGGGGGCTCACATAACTGCTGAACCTGTTCCAGATTGGGAAACCTTGATATAGTGGGAGAGAGAAATGCTTCAGTGTAATTTCAAGGGATAACGCTGATAGTAAGAAAGAAAGAAATTGCCATGGAGGTTAGACAAGTGTCAGCTCTTCACAACCACCAACAGCAGGACCCAGTTGCCCATAAAAATAGAGAAATGGAGAGCAAGGAGAATTACCTCTGGACCTGTGCAAATTTTACTTCAAGATTTGCAAGGGGTTTGAAGGAAAGAATGACATAGGATACAAAGAAGTCTGAAGAGGCTAAAATAAAAAAAGAAAAGGCAACCCGTGAGATGGCAAGGCTAAAAGAGAGGAAACTACAGTTAGCAAACCATATTTCTCTATCAGGCATAGCATCGAGAACATCCCAGCTCAAGAGCATCCTGGTTATAAAACTAGCATTGCTACAAAGGGTATTTCTGAATGTTTCTGAGGATGTGTGTGTGTGCTTGTGTGTGTGTGTGTGTGTGTGTGTGTGTGTGTAGTGTGGCGTGGTGTATCTATTTTAAAATTCCAAAAAACTTTGCTTGTGAAGAAATTCTATTATGAATCTTATTGTAAAGGGAAGCATTAGTGTAAAATCAATGTTTACTACATATTTTAACATATTACCTAATATTTATTTTCATGATATGATTTATTTAATGTTACATTGCAGCTATGCAGGAGCTCCCATGAAGAACATCCTAATGTTTGTTTGTCTGAACCCCCCCAACTGGACTACAAGCCTCTCCTAGAACAAGAAGTGCATCTATGTTATTCGCATTGTATCCCAAGATCTTAGCACAGTACCTGGCTGGTAGGCACTTGGTAAATATTTGTTCAACTGCAAAATAAATGAGGCTCCATTTCCAGGAATGTTAGACCAGGTAATACAAACTGGCCCTTCTACTGAAGACGACTTGAACACTTTTTAAAATATCTACTTAGAGGCATTGGACAGCAACAAGATTGTGAAGAATTCTGGGACAAGGATCCCTGGGAGGGCAGGCTTAGGAAGCAAAGCCAGGAAGAAGAGCACGAAGTTACTGCTCTAATCGTCAGGGTGTTGGTTACACCTGGGGGAGGAGGAGGAGTCAGTGCTTCAGAACAAGCATGACGGAGACTTTCAGGGTACAGATAATATCGTTTTTTCCTGGTTGTTTGCTTTGAGATACACCATTACGCTGTGTATCTTTTTATTGTGTATTTATTTGCACATTTGTTATATTTCTCAACAAAAAAAAGTTTTAAAAAAATACTGAAAGTATAAACGAATGAGTCCTGATAGTGGTAATCACTTGAAGTTAGAAGGACCTCAGAAAGTTTGCAGGAGCTTGAGTAGGAGACAGCATTTCATTTCAGTAAATGGCTTCTCTTTTCTGCTTCAGAGAATATAATTAGCGGACTGCAAATGGGCAGTTCTGGCCAATGTGAGCCATCATAATAAGGCATTGTGAGAAGGGAATATTAGGATACAACGGTACCTGAAGATGCTGCCTACACAAGGTCCATTTTTCTTTTTGCCTCATGCCTAAGAGGCTGAAAGAGAAAATATAGACAAAGGCAAAAAAACAAGCTTTCCAGACTGATCATTAGAGCTTCCCACACATGCTCAGAATAGCACTGGCTGGACAGCGATAGTTCTCAGAAAAGTAAAAGTTTCCAAGTTAATGCAACAGAGAAGTTTCTGCTCACATTCCAATCAAAGTAAGATAAAGACAAGCCCTGTGCAGAGAACTGTATATTTCTAATAAGCAAATCATGACCGTGGGGGATGCCTAAAAGTCCCTTAGCTGTTATTAAGGCAGATCTTTGGGAAGACTTCATTATTTCTATTTGACTGCATTAAGAAAGCCTATTAGACAGCTTTACAAAACAATCTTTCAACAGGCAGCTCTTCTACTGGCCTGTGGAAAACCTGACAAAACTTTGATTTTTCATTTTCATCCCTTTTTGGTTTTGTTCATAAGCAAGCTGCCATTTCAGAGCCGGTAAACTCATCAGCAGCCTATTGCAGACCCTTGCTAAGGCATTTTTCACTTGAACTTACTTTTCTCCCTTGTAAAGATTTAGACTCCCAGACTGAAAGGCACACATTGCCCCCATCAGGTCAAATTACACTGCAAAATAAGATTCGATGGAAGAAGAAAGATACACTGAGCGCAGAAAGGATGCACAGAAAAACAGACATGTTGCAAACCTCTGGATCCCACTTAACCTGTTTCCGTTTAATGAAACCTCACTCTAAAGAAGCTTATTTTAAATGAACCACCCTGTAAATAGATTGTTATTCAAATATTCAATTGCCTGCATTGGTTCTTTAATTCTAACACTGTGAACCCAGTTGACTTATACCCTTGCTTCCAACCTAGGAAAGCAATCTGAGGAAATAACTATGCTTTCTGTTCTCTCTCCATTCCTACAGAATCAATTCTTTAATCCTCAATAAAATCAAGCTCATTCAGAACAATTAATATGTTCCATAATACGATCTATCCTGTTACACGATGTTAATGCTCCTCTGCAATTTTTAAACAAGAGCTCTAGGCTTTATTAGTTTACTTCCAAACTGTCTTCGGGAAAATCTGGATTTTTATTACTAAGTTATTGCAAGTGAAGTAAACATTGTGATAATACTTGTGGTAAAATTTACTCATTTATGTCGAGATCCTTCTGACAGAAAGCTAATGACGGCAAATGCTATTTTAGTATTTGGAAATGCCTATTTATGTAAAGCAACATGCCAGGCATTGTAGGAATTCATCCTTGATGTGAGCTAAACTGGCCATGCTTTGCACAGTCTTATTTTAAAGAGGGTCTTGTCAAAAAAAATTCCCCACCTGCTTGCCTAGATATTAGAAATTTCCACATCAATTACTTTTTAGAATAAGATACGAGGTCTACAACCCACTCTAACAGGGAATGGTAACATATTAAACCTACTAAACTACCTAGTGGTAGGTAGATAGTCTCTGAAGAAAAAATATGCAAGATGGGTGAGTTTTAATGAGAGGAAGGGCTGCAGAAATGTGGAGGAGAAGGAGAAGCAATATGGTCTGGCAATACGACAACCATGTTTCCTTTTGCCTGAATGATCTGCCTGGAGAACTCAAAACTATTCTTCAAGTTATAACTCAGATGTCAAATCTTTATTGAAACCTTTTCTCTCTGTTAAAATGACGCTTATTTATAATCTATTTTTAAAAGGAATTTTCTTGAAGTACAACACACATGACAAAATTTTAAAGTTAGCGTAACTTTAAAGTTAACCATCCAGTGATTTTTCACAAAGATACTCACAGGCAGCACCCAGATCAAGACTTAGACTATTACCAGCAGCCAAGAGCCCTCCATATGCCCCGTCCAAATTACCACCACCCAGAAGTACCCACCATTCTGAATTCTAATGCAATAGTTAGTTTTGCTCGTTTTTGAATTTTATTTAAATGGAATCCAGGTTTAGGAGATACTGCCAGTTTTCCCAAGTAATTTTACCAGTTTATTCTCCAACAGGCAAAGTTCAAGAGTTCCTGTTGCTCCATGTTTTTGTCAATACTTATATTTTCCATCTTTTTCTTTTTATTGATCCTCTTGGGTGCACAGTGATATGTCACCATAGTTTTAATTTGGATTTTGGGGGTGACTAGTAAGGTAAAGCACTTTTCATATGTTTATTGGCAATTTGGATATCCTTTTTTGTGAAGTGTCCATTCAAGTCAATGTATTCACTGAATTTATTCTTTTTTTTATTGCTTTGTAAAATCTCTTTATACTCAAGATAAAAGACATCATTACAAATATCCATTTGTATCCATTACAAATATCATTCCTTTTTGGTGCATTTTGTTGTATATAAGAAGTTCCTTATTTTAATGTAATTTATTTTATCACGTTTTTCCTTTATCATTATGCTTTGGACACTCTGCTTTAAAAACCATTGCCTACTCCAAGATCATGAAGAATTTTTTTCTCATTTTACTCAAGAACTTTTATAGTTATACCTATAAAGATTATGTCTACACTTGGTTTAATGTTGAGTTTTGTTTTGGTATGAGGTAACTATCAACATTTTTTTTTCATTTCATCCAATTAACACAGCATCCTTAATGGAAGAAATCATTCTTTCCCAGATGCACTTCCATGACACCTTTGTCATAAATCAATTAACTGTTTTTATGTGTGGGTCTGTTTCTGTACCCTGTTTTATTCCATCGTACTATTTACCTATCCTTCTGCTAATATTATACTGTTTTATTTACTATAGATTTGGTTCTTTGCATTTCCATAATCTAACTTTGTTACAGAAAACATTTGAGGTAGCTTACAAGGACAGATAAAACACACACACAAAAAGATAGTGAAAGTTCTAGTAACATACAAATCTCCTACCAAGAACAACTACACACACAAGCCTATCTGAAGACCTCAGAACGTTGCTAAAAGAGCCTGAAGCCAAGATCCCACCCAAGGAAGAAGAGAAAAATGTTAAAGTTAACCTCTGGCATTTTACTGCTGCTTTTCCCTTTAAAGCTTTTGTTTATTTCTAAGCAACATAAGCTGTGTGCATGAGATGTCCTTCCAAAATAACTTAGCTAAGAAGTCGAAAAACTAAATAAGACATTTGTCAGTCTCATGAAGCTGGGGAGGTAGGAACTGGAGGTCAGGGCCCATCAAAGTGGGTGGGCCTTGATTATCATCCCAGGCTTGCAGTTGGGACCCCTAAAAGACTACACAATAGAAGTCAGGACAAACCGGAATAGATCATGCTTTAAAAAGACTGAAAGTACAGCTTTGAATCAATTTTTCCCTGATAAGAATAAGGAGCTCTTCCTCCATTTAAACTGCCTGCCAGAAACTAAAGTTTCACATAAATCCATGATGAAGAATATATGAAAATATCAAACTGAAATTCTAAAAATGAAAAACTAAGTTTTAGACTAAATAAAAATTGTACATCAGATAGAACACAGATGGAATACAGAACTAATAAATTGAAAGGTCAGTTTAAAATTGCCTTACTGAGGCACAGAGAAAAATAAAATAAAATAGAAAAAGAGCATAATAGATATAAAAGACACTGTGAGAAATTCTAGCATACATGGAAAAGAGTCCCAAAAAAGGAATAGTGATAAATAACGTGACCCAGGCAATATGTGAGGAGATAATGAACTCGAATTCTCCCAAAATGATGAAATGCATCAAGCCAAATACTCAGCAGGTGTGATAATCCACAATCAGGATAAGTAATAAGATAAACACTCCTGGGCATATTAGAGTAAAACTGCTAAAAAATAAAGACAAAATAATCTTATAGGCAGTCAAGAAAATAAATACACATTACATTCAAGGGAGCAAAAATATGACTTACAGCTGACTATTAAAGGGAAATGATGGAAGTGAGTACACAATGGAAGAATATCTTTAAAGCCTGAAAGATTACAACTGCCAACCGATAATTATGTACCTGGCAAAATAAAGGCAAAATAAGATGTTTCCAGACATAGCAGAGAAAGCAGCAATATACTCTAGAACATAATTCTCACCAGGAAGTACATGGTTGTAAATGATAACATTTGAATGAATAGGAGTCATGGCAGACTTTTGGAAAGGTTAAGTAACCCCTCTTATTTTTTTAAAAAGAACAATCATGGCTGCAGGCTGGATATATGTCAGGGACCACTGGTCCAAGTCATAGACATCTCATCAGCCTCTATATTATCAATGTATTACATATAACTTCCAAAGCCTAGAGAATAAAGTACACTCAGAAATAAAGCTGTCCCCAGATCAACAGATCCTGGCCTAAGTGCACATTATGAAGAGCACAACTACAGACCTTTGCTCTTATTCCACTGGCTGAGTTCAGAAATATAATTGCCAGTGGGGCCTTTGATCAAGTTTAGAGTCAATCCTTCATAAACATACTCAGGTTTTGTAAATGAATTATACATTAAAATGTGCATTGGAATTTACCATGTGGTACAATATCAAGAATAGGCTTAAAACACTTCCTGATATCACATTTATAAATTTTGTATTGACAATAATCAGTTGGCTATTTTTATAATTTTTGTACTTTGTTTCTATATAGCAAGATGAGAGAGAAAGTTTCAGCATCCTGTTTATAAGAACTCCCGAAAGAAGATGTTAAGACAGTGATTGGTCATTGTTCCCAATCAATGACATGACAAATGAAGTAAAATTATCATTATATTTTCTCTTTTTAACATTGTTTATTGAAGTGTTGGAAAGATTTTGATGTCTTATGTAAGAACTTCGATCAGATGCAGATTTGTGAAATTACAGATTTGTGAAAAGTCATCTTGCAGTGAATTTGCACATTATAATTATATACCTTCTATTAAACTGTTAGACTTCAATATCAACGTTCCTTATGTTTCCTGACTTAAACTAACAGTCAAATATGGGTATGAATTAAGCAATGTATAATTAAGAATAAAACTGAGTGACAAATCCGAGTTAACTGAGCTAAAAGCATGTTCATCTGATCTCCATTAATTTCCTTCCATGTTCAGTTGATAGAAAGTAGGAGGCTTTCAAGCTGACCCACAAAAAAGGAAACATTCAAATAATTAGTTTCTTCATTGATATATGTAAATAGACTCCAATATCCCCTTTAGAATGAGCCCCTTAGCGAATTATTAATCATTGACAGGAAACACTGCCTTGAACAACAACAGGCTCCAATATACTTGTTATGCTTCCCTCTCTCTTCTATAGAATCCACTCTACATGACACTACCAGCCACATTAAGATTTTTAAAGTTCAACTCCACTCATATCACCCCTCTCACCAAAAATATTCAATAACTTTTTTATTCTCCCAAACTTTTCCTCCACATCATTCATGTGAACTCTATGCAACAGCCTACTTTGACTACTTGTTTTTTCTTACAGCGACATCTTTTTTTTAAGAGTATAATTTCTTAAAGACAGAAGTTTTGATTTATTGGTAAAATTATAAATTGCGTACACTTAACATATCCTCAAAGTTATTAAAGCAAAACTGATAGAATTAAAAGGGCAAACAGAAAAATTTACAATCATTGTAGAATATTTATCACAACATTATCAGTATCCAAAAGAAAAAGCAGACAAGAGTCACTAAGCATATAGAAGATTTAATAACACGATGTAAAAACTAACGTAACTGACATATAAAGAGTATTGTTTCCAACAACTGTGGAATACACAGTCTTTTCAAGTACACACAAACTATTTGCCAAAATTGACCATATACTGTTCTTAAAGTAATCTCAACACCTTTCAGATATTTGAAATCATATAAAATATCTTCTCTGACCAAACTAAACAAACTAAAAATGAACAACAAAAATTAACCAGAAAATTCTTAAATATTTGGAAATTAAGCACTTCTGAATAACTCATGCGTCAAAGAAGAAATTGCAATAAAAATTTTTAAATATTTTGAAATTAATGATATTGAAAATACTGTGTATTGAAATTTGAGAGATTCTGCTAAGACTTATTTTGTAGTAAATTTGTAAGCCTTAAATAAATATATAAGAAAAAAAGACTGAAGAATTAATGATCTAAAATCCACCTCAAAAAAATAGAAAAATAGCAAGAAATTTATACCTAAAGAAAATAGAAGGAAGAACATAAACAAGAGCAGAAAACAAATAGAAAGCAAAAACTTGATTCTTTGAAAAGAATAAATAAAACTTATAAATTTCTAACTACATTAGTTAAAGTAAAAATTAGAAAAGACATACCTAACCAATAAGAGAAAAAGAACAGAAATATACTGAAAAGATATGAAAAGGATTATGCTGTTATATGTGCTAAGGTCTGAATGTTTGTGTCCCCCCAAAATTTCTGTGTTGAAATCCTAACACCCTAGGATGATGGTATTAGGAGGTGGAGTCTGTGGGAGGTGTTTAAGTCATGAGGGTAGAGCCCTCTTGAGTGGGATTAGTGCCTTATAAAAGAGAGCCCACGGAGATCTCTCGCCCCTTCAGCGGTGTGAGGATACAAGTCTCCTGTCCAGAAGAGGGCCATAACCCAATGATGCTGGTACCCTAATCTCAGGTTTCACGCCTCCAGAAGTGTGAGAAATATATTTCTATTGTTTATAAGCTACCCAGTCTATGATATATTGTTATAGCAGCCTGAACAGGCTAAGACAATATGCAAAATTGTAGACATAATGGACAAATTCCCCCAAAACCACAATATATATAATGGATACAAAAAAAAGGTAGAAAATTTGAGTAATTTCATGCAAAGTAAAGAAACTATATTTGTAATTAAAATTTTCCCACAGTGAAAAATCTAGGCTCAGATACCCAGAAAATTCTTTCATACATTTAAGGTAGGAATAATATCAATCTTACATAAAATCTACCAGAAAATTCAAAGAAAGAAAACATTTCCTGCTCATTTTATTAGGCTAGCATTAACTTGATATAAAACCTGCCAAGAAAATTTATAGACCAATCTTTCTTATGAACATAAATGTAAAATCTTAAACAAAATATTTGCAAAGCAAATTCAACAATCACAACCAAGTTGGATTTTTTTGTTAACTATATTTAAAAAATAATAGTTAGAAATCATATTATTATCAATAATTGAAGAAAATATTTGATAAAAATTCAACACTCATTGATGATTTAAAAATTTTAAAAATGGGTAGTAAACTAGAAATAGAAGGAAAGTTCTTAAATTGGATAAAGTTTAACTACAAAAATACTATGACAAACATCGTACTTAATGTTAAAATACTGAAAGCTCTCCCCCGATATCAGAAACAAAACAAGTGTGTACACATATATCACGACTTCTATTCATCATTTTTGAAATGTTCAACAGTGCAAAAAGACAAGAAAAATACTAGAAAGGAAGAAATTAATCTATCATTATTCAGGGGAAATATTACTGTGTATGTTGAGAATTAAAATAATCCAAAACTATAATATAACTATTAGAACTAATAAGCAAGTTTACCAAGATTCCTAGATGGAAGTTTATACAAAACTAAACTGTATTTCTATATGTCTGCCACAAACAATTAGAAAATGAAATATTAAAAAATATGCCATTTTAATAGCATCAAATATCTTACATACCTGAGAATAAATCTAACACAACATATGCAAAATCTCTACACAGAACACTTAAATGCTATTGAGAGAAATAGAAGGAATAAATCATGTTTATGGATTGGAGGACAATACTATAAAGACATCATTCTTTTTTCCCAAATTGATCCATAAATTCAATTCAATCCCAATTTTTGCGGAAATTGACAAGTTGATTGTAAACTTACACGGAAATGAAAAATCCCAACAATAGTCATGACAGTCTTGAAGAATAAGAATACATCTTGAGTTCTTACACCACCAGATATCAAAATAACATTAAAAAGCCACAATAAATACAACAGTATAGTAATGGAAGAAGGATAGATAAATAAATCAATGAAATAAGAAAGGGTCCATAAACAGATCCATACATATTCAGTGACTTAATTTCTAACAAAAATGCAAGGCAATACGTTTAGGAAATAGGAGTAATAAATAGTACTGGGTTAATTGGACATAGAGATGTAAAACTAATGAATGTTGACCCCTACCTCCACCATACACAAAAATCAATATCAGATGAATTGTACGTATAAGTTTTATAAATTTAAATATAAAGGTCCTGCAACAAGAACAACCACCGTAAAATATCTTTACAAGCTTGGGGTAGGCAAAGACTTTTTAACCAGGACATACATAAGATTGATAAATTGGACTTTATAAAATTAGAAACTCCTGGTCATCAAAAGGCATCATTCAGAGAATGCAAAAGTGAGCCACAGAGTAAGAGAAGTTATTTTCAATATGTATACTGCACAAAGATTCCACATACACAATATAAAAAGAGCTCCCACAAATCAATATGTAAAAGGCAGAACACTCAACTTTAAATATTAGCATAAACCATTAATAGGAAACAGGAGCATCACGGGAAAAAAACAAAAAAAGGTATCTAATGGCCAGTAAGCATATGAGAAGATGTTCAACATCATTTGTTATCAGGAGAATGCAAATTTAAACCACAACTAGATACCAATTTCTATCCATTAGAATAACCAAAATGCAAAAAAAAATAGACAATATTAAATGTTGGTATATAAAGTAGAGTATATAAAGAGATGGAACACGCTAATATGGGAGTGTAAATTGGTGTGAAAACATTGGAAAATTTTGACATCTACCCTCTGATCCTGCAGTCTTGCTTCTCAGATTATTCAACAGAAATATGTATGTATTTTTACCAAAAGACAAGTACAAGAATGTTCGCTAAAGCACTATCCATAAAAGCCCCAAACTGAAAACAATTCCGATGTCTATCAACACTAGAGTGGATACCACATAGCAAAGAAAATGAACCAACTACTACCACACGCAACAATGTGGATGGATCTCACAGATATAATGGCGAATGAAAGAAGCAAGACGCAAAAAAGTACATGCCATATCATTTCATTTATATAAAGTTCAAAAACTAGTGACTCTAATCTACAGTAATAGAAGTCAAGAGAGTGGTTCACTTTGAGCAGGGGCCAGGTGGTGACCCTGAGGAAGAACAAGGGAGGCTTCTGCTGTGCTGGTAACCTTCTATTTTCTGACCTGGATATGGTTGCACAGTGTGGAATCTCTGTGTGACAATTTATTGAGCTATATTCTTATCATTATGTTTTTATTTTCTACATCTACTCTATTCTTTAAGTGAAAATTAAAGACAGACAAACAAATGTGAAGGTATTCAGTGAACCAAGACTAAGATAGATATACATAGAATGATAGAGGATAGACAGATTTATAAATTACCTCTATATTATGCTTGACTTTTGCTAAATAGAAGAGAAAGCATTGTCATTTACAGTATTTATTTTACATAGTCTATAAGATAAAATTTTACCAATTATTTGAAAGAGGTGCAACTGTTCCTGGTATTAAGAGCAGCTGGGATTATCTTCTGGGGATCCTTATAAAAGTACAATGAGAAAGAACATTAACAGCATCCCCAACAATTTGCATTTTGTCTCATGTTGTTAGACTATTTTTCTGTCAATTGCCAAGAGAAGTGAATGGAATTACACCAAAGTGCAAATAAAACCCAATTTTGTGAAAATCATAGGCAAGTTAGTTTCTTCCTCCTTCATGCTTTCCTGCATTTGCTGTATGCCTCCATCATACCATTTACCTTACTCAATTTGCATCTCCCACAAGACAATCAACACAGTGTCTTGCACATAGGCATAATCAATAAAAGTTTTATGACTCAATAAATAAATGAATGAATGAGTCACGTGGCACCCAAAGGAGGGTGAAGAAGTGGTAACAACAAAACTGTCTGCTTCACAGTTTGTCATTTGGCAAAAATCTCTGACACGTCGTTTTCAACCCAAGACAGGTATTATTGATAAAGACAGATATAAATGACCTAAAGTGACATTGAACCACTATAGAGATTAAATGTCAAGTATTAATCCTGTGCAGAAGCAAGCAATATAACTTTACAATCTTTTTCTCCATTTTTCATCCTTTGTAAAATTTCTCATCCTACCCTGAAAATTACCATTTGACAACAGGTCAGTGCAAAATGCAAGATGTTATTACATGCTACACTCAAGTTGGAAGCAATTAAGGGAGAAGCCACTAATCCAAAGCTTCATTGCTGGAGCTAACCTCAGATTTTGTTTTGCAAACCTTTTTTTTTTTTCCTGTTAGAGTTCTCATTTCAATTCTTTGCTCTTTCCCACATTTTAGCCAAGTCATTGGCTCAGGTGGCAGATGACAGAGCTTTCTTGCAGCTGAAATTGCATTTGTCACTTTGGTATCAACGTGTCCTGTCTCTTAGGATCAGTGTAGTCTTGTCTCTAAGTGAAACTATCTGTCTTGTATTTCCCTTCTGAGTGAGATTTATGAGGGAGAGCATTTGAATTGCTCATCTCTCTCTAATGCAGTCATCATTCTGACACTAAAATGTCTCAGAATTTTCTCTTTATTGCAAAAGAAATGTTCTCTTCTTGTTGTTCTTCAGCTAGTCTGTCCTGCCTTTTGCCCATAAAATAAGCAGCACGAGATGGGGAGGCGGAAGGGGGAGCATCCAGGCCCTCTCGGGGCAAGCATCTTGCCGGCTATAGTCAGGTATATCAAGAACACTTCATTGATAGCTGATTAAGAACCTTTCTTTCTCTTCTTAGTCTTCAAATTTTATTTAGGTGTCTGACTAAAGTCTAAATGTTCTTAACAACAGTATGTTTATTCCAAATCTTGCAAATAGTAAGTAGGAATCCAACATTTTGGCTAATTAATTGTATAGAGAAGGATGGTTCAAATCACAGGTTTTATGGGGCAGACTCAACACACAGTGACTACAAATATATAGTTAACAAATAAGAGAAAGGTCATATAATCTGATATTCTTTTTCCTCATTTCCAGTTCCAGGAATGCTCCCTTGAAGATGGAAGGAACTACCTTAGAAGTAAGAATTAAAAACAAATACTCCTTCCTACTATCTGATTACACCATCTCCCAATGCCTAAACCACTACGTGCTTCCTGTACTTTTCATTAGTGACTGTAATGGCTTATTAAAAGATAATTTGGTATATGGGGAGGGAATGTACCCGGTAAAAATTCATAATTAAAAAAAAATTAGGTCCTACACCAGGATCTAGACATCAGACAACTCGGGTCATAATCTTAGCAATGTTGGCTGCACTCAGTGAGGCCTGCATCAGTCTGAACCCAGATAAAATGAACTATATGCCTTCCTTCTAAGATTTTTTTTCAGTTCTGAAATTCAGTTATTCTCTGAACTTTGTGAATTCCCTAAACCAGAGAGAACTAGCACAAGTTGCCAGACATTCTTTCTGCTCGACATTTCCACAAAGAGGTGTTACAGGCATCTCAAAATTAACATAACCCAAACATAATTCTTGGTCCTTCCCATGCTCTCCAAAACTCACTTCTTCCCCGCATTAATAGAACACCAGCATCTATGCAATTGTTCAAGCCCAAAACCTAGAAATTATTCTTGCTTCCTCTTTCTCCCTCACCGTCTATATCCAATCCATCTCAAATTTAATGCAGGGTAGCATTAACAATACCATTTGTCTGTAGATATAAGCCCCTTTCTCCAACCCAGGTGTTGTCAGCAATAAATCTGATGCTTTGATTTACATGTACCTGATCCCTGCATCTTGGTCCAAACTTGGGCTGCAAGGGTGGGAAGAAGCCATTTATGTACTCACCACCACCACCATTCCAAATCCCAACAAGTATCACCACCAGCCTACTTTCCTGCCCTATGTTTCGTCAACCTCCATGGCAGAAGCTACCTAATTCTACCTATAGCCTAGAACTTGTCCAGACTCGACAGTCAATTCAGCCACAAAGAAGGGAAAATTCAAAGCACTGTGCCATAAGCCATCTTTAATGTTGTCCACCACCTGACCTAGCATTATGATTCCAAAGTTCAGTCTCTTCTTACGCAGTCCTTGAAACAAAACTTTGCCCTGAACCCAGTTGAGACAGAGGACAACACAGGCTTCTTGTGGAACCCAGAAAGCTAGAACATTGTACAGCTTATATTTGCATGATACATATAGTTGGCTCAGCGCTTTTGAACGCTTTATCTTATTTTTATGAAAATTTAACTTTGTTCATCTCCAGGTAATGAGTAAAATATTTTCTTCTTTGTTCAAAAGTATCAAGGGTACAAGGATTTGTGGTTTGACAAGCTCTGTTTAAAACAGGAGATTCAGGTCATAATACATGTTAACTTATACTTGATGAGCCAATCCTTGGAGAAAGTTCTGAGATTCCATCTCTGTGAAGCATAGGGAATGAGGATTTCTATTTTCTATGAATATTCTCAGTGAGCTCATATAATTCTAGGGGCAGCTGCTACGGAAAAAACACGTACAATTCAAATCTGGGACACTGTAGTGGAAATCCCTCCCTGCATAATGAAGTAGGCAATCACAGAGAGAAAACAACAAAATGCAATGCATCATTCATAATTATAATTCTGGATCATATACAACCCTTGTAAAAGCCAAGGATGCTTTCGGTTTATATTACAAGTAATTTAGATATCATATGCCTATATATAAAATGCCATGTCAGCTCTCAGTTGCTCTATGGGGAGTTCGATAGTTTCATTTTCTGTAAAGATGCTTTAAAATATTTATTCTTCTAAAGCTTGAAAGGCACAGATGATAAAATCACTATAAGAATCCTCACACAAAATAACAACTGGGACTACTTCCCTCAAAGCTGGTCATCCTTCTTGTTCATTAACTCTTGGTTCCAAATGGAGCTTCCAAAAAGAAATGGTGCATCCTGAATCCACTTCCCAAAGTACAGCTCTTCAAAGCACCAAAGGAACCAGATCTGCAATGTCTACGTGAAAAGATATTTGTTTAAACCCCAAATAAATCCCCCTCAAAAAGGAGAGGAAATCAAAGATTCCGAGATGTGTTCATGCTGGTAGAGCATCCTGGAACTTGAGAGTCACTGTTTAAAAACAGTAGAGTGAATTGAAAATGAGAAACTGGGACCACAAAAGGCATTGTCTTAGGGAAAACTGGAACATATGGGCATTTGAAAGAAAAAGGAACTGGCCCTTGGGTTTCAAAAAATTTGAATGAGATACACTATCATTGGTAGTTTGTAAAACCACTTACCCTTGCATCCTTGCTTAAATTTCTCCATCAATATCGTTCAGATGTGAGTCCAAATATTTGGATTTTAACTCCCCTGGAGAGTTACTTCTAAAAGAAAGCACAGAGAGAGTGACCCAGAGTCCATGCTGTTACAGCAGGAAGAGACATCATTTCTACATGTATAAGGGTTTTTTAGAAGGTTGGGGAGAGGGAAAAGAGAAAAAAACACATTGGCCTGTTTTTACTGTATGTATTGTTTCCTGGAAGCTGGAAATTGCTTTGACCAGTTGTCTACAAAATAGCTACCAAGGAGGCCCACACCATGACTCAGCCATCACAGCTGAAGCGGACCGATTTGCCTGCGGTAAAGAAAGGACAGAGAAACCCAATATGAAGCTAGTTTTCTCTTTTGCTTTGTTTAAATTCGGAGCCTAATTATTTTTTTTAAAAACAAACAAAATGAAAAGAAGAATAGAAACAAGACAGCTGGTCTACTTTCCACATCCCTCAGTCCCTACACCCCCTTACCAGCCAAATAAAACCCAGAACAATATTTTATAACAGTAATCCTCCAATTGTCTCTCAATTTTAAAGCTTTTCTGATCTTTCAATGGAATTGAGTTCCATAATAACCAGACTCCAGTTGACAGCCAATTCACATTTAGTAGCATTGCCTGCATTATGTGGCCTACAGCTCACCCCCCCGATCCTTTAAAGATACTTGGAAAAACAGAAATATGCCCTTTGTCAATACCATAAGCTACTGCTGCAACAAGTCTGTAAACAGCAGGAAAAACAAACAGGAGCCATCCTATTTTATCAGAGCCTAATAATACGTATACACCAGGTCTTTTGCTTAAGCCCCAGAAATAAAGGCAAACACACTATGGCAGGAAGGAGAGAGACGCACACAGTCACGTGTATGCCCTTACCTGGACACACGGCCGACAGTTTTCCCGCCAAAACTCATCTGGCCTGTGGCTATCTCCTCACTCTCCAGGCTTCCTGTATGGGTTTTCCTCTCCCTTCCTCTTCTCTCCCCGCTGTTATTTGCAGACAGACTCCACCAGCGCATTCTTAGAACTGAATTTACCTTCTTAGAAAACTCATTGTTTCCAGCTTGTTCAACATCATCTACACCCTGATTTTAGCCCTCCTCCTATAGTTGATTTCTGTCTCTAAAACAAAGATGTTTCTGGAGCTTTGAAAAAAGTCTCGGAGGAATAAAATCTGCTTTTTTGTTTAGAGAATAATAATGTTCTGTGATTCAGTTCAGCTGCACATAAACAAACAAATAAACAGTGGTTTAAATAATTTAGAACTTTATTTCCTTCTCAAAATCTGGGTTGGGTGGCAGCTGACTGAGGATCCACATTGCTTCTAAATCTCTATGCCACTCTCCAAGGGTGGCCCTTGCCCTAACGGCCCAATATGGAAAGTGGAGCTCCAGCCATCACGAGTTTCAAATCAGTACCAGGAAGAAAATAAAGGACATTCTTTTACCGCCCTCCACTTAAGGAGACTATCTTATCTTACGCACAAAGGAGGTTGGAGAATTTTTCACAGCAGTGTGTCAGCTGAAAACCAGAGTTCAGGGGCTGGCCCAGTGGCACAGCAGTTAAGTGCGCACGTTCCACTTCTCAGTGGCCCGGGGTTCTCCGGTTTGGATCCTGGGTGCAGACATCACACCACTTGGCAAAAAGCCATGCTGTAGTAGGCGTCCCACGTATAAAGTAGAGGAAGATGGGTATGGATGTTAGCTCAGCACCAGTCTTCCTCAGCAAAAAGAGGAGGATTGGCAGTAGTTAGCTCAGGGTTAATCTTCCTCAAAAAAAAAAAATTATATAAAAACCAGAGTTCATTTGCCTAAAGGAAGGAATGGATATTAGGAGGTATGCAGCTCTTCCTGCCACATGCTTCTCCCATTATTTTGTATAATTGAGCATTGCCTATGCAATCATCTTCAACCCGTCATCACAGATGGCATGTGCTTCTTTCTCTGTGCTAAGTCCTTCAAAGGTACTGTGTAATTTAATCCTCCTGACAAACCATAAAGTTGGTACTATTATTAATTCCATTTTACAAATTAAAAAAGAAAGCTCAGAGAAGTGAGTAAGTTTCCCAAGGTCACATAGCTTAGAAATGGCAATGTAGGATTTAAGCCTAAGTCTGTGTAATTTGAGCCTGAACTCTTAATATGCAATGCCACTATTTCATAAAGAGGGGCCCTCCATAAATCACAGTTCTGATCAAGTCAAGTGAGATTGATGGCAATAGCCAATCTCCTACAGCATGTCTAAAGTAAGTAAATATTAACCTATCATATCAACCAGTAACCATGATGCTTTTTAATTCGAGCAGATAACCATGCACAACAGTGACGACTGAAAATGGATACACAGTTCAGTGTCATAATGAAACAAAATTTACAACAAAATTAACGTTTAAAACCAATGGCAGTGATTGTGCTGATCAAAAATGATTTTAAGCATTCATCTCTTCTTAATTATAAAATACTAATAAGGCATTTAGATAATTTGGAAAAATAGTTTTAAGATTTCTCAGTATCAATATTCTTATGGTTTTGTATAGTCATAGAATCCAGATAAATTGGTATTATGACATTCTTCTTTTTTGTTTACTTTATATGTTAAGCATGGTATACACGGTAAAATAGTCGCATCAAATTCCATTCAGCGGATTATAGCATATTTAACATTAGCTTATTTCTAATATTTCACTATTCTAAATTTCCAAATAAAAATTACGCATGAATGAGAAAATATTACTAGACCAAATTCCCACAGCCTCTCACTTCTTTGTGTTTAGTTTCTATAATCATTATTGATAACCAGAGCCTTCCCTGATGCCATGCAGCCATTTCAATCATTCAGTTCAACTAACATTTAGGAAAACCTGGGCCATGTACAAGTCATACAAAAAGATGAAAAGAACACAGCCCCTGTCCTCAAGGAGCTCAGAGTCTAGATAGAGCTAAAGACCTGTGAAATGTAAACTACTGGCAGAACTATGCACAGATACCTAAAAGAAGGCATTCAATCCATGCTGGGCATCAAGAAAAACTGCCTGAGAGAGAACTTCATCACACACGCACTCATGTACATGGACCCAGCTCTCCACTCTCCAATTAATATGCTCATTATGGCCCCATAGTTCTAAATCAAGGCTTCCTGTGCTCCTCCATGTCCCCATCCAATTCCCTGTTCCACTCTCACTACCTGAGGAGTCCTTGACAAGAGGAGGATGTGGAATCAGAGAGTATCTAGATGCTTTTCACTGAATACCTCAAGGTCATAGAAATTCTGGACCACAAATTTATCAATGGCTAAAAAGGAGGGGAAATAACAACCTTCTTACCACACCAGTGGCATGTAGGAGAGAAATTAATACCTTACAAATGGTGTCTGGAGTCTGGTCTCCCAGTCTGGAAAGGGGATGAAGGAAGATAAGTCAAGGAAAAGGAGACTGTTCTAGGTCAATCATGGAAAGATAAATGTTGCTCAACCTGCAACTAGAACTAAAAATCAAGTTCAACCAGTTTAACTGTGTGGGAAGGACTACCAGCACGTGCATGAAACAATTAAAATTGATTTGCCTTTAGGACTGGCTTTGATGGAACAATTTCAGGAACTTAGTGAAACATAAATCTCTTCAAAAGAATCAAGAATTTTGTACTCTATAGTTGGAACTAAAGCTTAAAATCTACTCATATTTCTGAAGCATTACATATAAGTTTGAACAAGGTTTTCAAAGTTCTCAAAGAGAACAGTTATCAAAGAGAACTGATAGGAAAGTCATAGGAAAGAAAATGTTAGAGAATGGAAAGGCATTATAAACTTGAAGTAGGGAGAGGAGGAACCTGGGGATGGAGGAAAATGCGTGGCTGGAATCTCCAGAAATGAAATTCATTCTGCTTCATTATTGTACACCTTTTACATTCAACAGAATTTCGACATTATTTCCCATACTATACAATCCAAGACAAATTCAATACTAAGTTAGATTATCCCAGACAGTTTCTGGGAGCAATTCAAATATTCTTAGAAGCTCTATAGATTCATTAGCTGTGAGTACATAGGCAGCTCAGCAGAAACATTTATAATCAGGGTCTTTTAGGACTCAGACTAAGGTTTTAGACAATAACCAAATGCTATCTATTTTTCTCAAATACAGTATGTTGTACAGAGAGCAAATTTTCAAAGCATCTCCTCACAGATAACCCTCAAAATAACTCCTTGATGTAAGTAGGTAGAGCAAAAACTATTACCTCCATATTTGACCAAACTGATTACCAGCTGCATTAGTTAAGATAGGCTCGGCTAGGCTATGGCAGCGAATGCTCCCAAAATCTCAATAGCTTAACCCAATAAAGTTTTATTATTTCTCATCTACTCAAAGTCTGTGGTATGACTGGGCAAATCACCAAGTGTGATAGATTAAAAATGGCCACAAAATTTTTGCATGTCCTCTCATCAAGAGGTAGAATCTATCTTCCCGTCTCTTGAATTTAGGTGTTCTTGTGACTTGCTTTGATGGGTAGAAAGCTGTGGAAGTAAATCTGGACAAGTTCTGAGCTAGGCCTCTAGAGGTCATACAGTTTCTGTTCTTGCTCTCTTGGAATGCTGCCACCATGTGAACAAGCTCAGATTAGCCTCCTAGAGAAGGACAGACAACATGGAAAGAGGTTCAGGCACCACAGCCATCTCAGCTGAAGCCCCAGATAAGGAGTAAAGCCACACTTAGTTGATCCAGCCCCAGCTGAGCTGGCCTAGACCAGAAAAACCACCAGCCAAGCCATATTTGTGAAAAGTAATAATTTCTGTTTTAAGCCACTAAATTTTGAGATGTTTTGTTACTCAGCAACAGCTAACTGATACAACCAGGAAGCTGTCCTCCATATGCAGGCTTAGAAATCCAGGCTACCTCAATGTTTTGGTACCTCCACAGCAAAATGCACTTCAATGATTACCATAAGAGTGAAAGAAACTACTAGAAGGTCATGCTCTGGCAATTAAATACTTTTCCCCAGAAAGGACCCATGTCACCTCTTCTCCCAACCTACTGGCCTTAACAATGATTCTACCTAACTGTAAAAGGTGGTAAGGAATTGCTATCTTCCTGCAGGCCCACAAGGAGAGGAGAATCAGATATGGATGAGACAAAGATTTACCGCACCAGATGTTAAAAATGGGCTATTATTTTAGTATTTAATTGTCCCTCAGAATTGATGGCTTAGTATTGGAACTTCTTTAGTATTAACCCCAATTAATATGGCCAATTTAAATTGGCTTATAAACTAAGCTAACATTGTCCATGCTATTATACCAGGCTTACTTCAGTATTGAATTCAAATTAACGCAGAAGCTACTTGGTAGCTAGCCAAGCTATGTATGAGCTTGTATTTACTTTCTTAGGCTGTTACCATTTAATAAATCACTGCTTCATGAACAATGGCATAAGGTTTCAGGCCACCAGGATAGCATTTCTAAACTGCCACTACATACATGTTGTATGTATAAGTCCAAAAATTCTTAGCTTCTTATCCTCCTGTAAATCAGAAAAGTATGAATAAATCTCCTTCTTTAAAATGTTTTATAGCGGAATACATTTCACCCCATAACAAACCAGTGAGGAAAACAAGACTCATAAGGATTTATTTCCTCCTCAACAAAATGTAATGTTGTCGGAGGCCTGGACTGATTCTCAGTTGATCAAGCAAGCCTTAATCAACCTTGTCTAGAACAAGCCCTAGCAGACATGACTTTGAGAAACACAAAGGATTTTAGTTACCTTTCTCTTGGAATGTCTTTAATAAGTACAATTATAGCTTCAGATTTTTGGAAGTCAAAATTGAGCTGGCCAGGAAGTTTTGAATGGAGCCTCCAAGAAGGAAAGGTAGCCTCTCCCTTTGATATAGGACAATCAGAAAGATCTTTGGCAGGTTGCTTTTAATTTTAAATATTTGGCACCATATTTGCTTCCTATTGCTACTGTTACAAATTAGCACAAATTTAGGGGCTTGAAACAACACGAATGTATTATGTTACAATTCTGGAAGTAAGAAGTCCAAAACGGGTTTCACTGAGCTAAAATCAAGGTTCCGGTAGGGCTGTGCTCCCTTCTGGAAGCTCTAGCTTCGCATCTGTTTTATTGCCTCTTATACCTTTCAGAAGCTGCTTGCATTCCTTGGCTTGTGGCCCCTTCCTCCATCTTCAAAGCCAGCAATTATAGGTTGAGTCTTTCTCACATCATATCTCTGTGACATTGATGCTTGTGCCTCCCTCTTCTGTATTAAGTACCCGTGAAATTACACTGGGTTCACTTGGATAATCCAGGATAATTTCACCATCTCAAAATCTTTAACTTAATCACATTGGCAAAATCCCTTTGCCATATAAGATAACACTCACAGGGTGTCTTAGTCTGTTCAGGCTGCTGTAACAAAGCTATCAGAGTTGGTGGCTGAAAAAACAAACATTTATTTCACACAGTTCTGGAGGCTACAAAGTCGAAGATCAAAGTGCTGGCAGATTCACTATCTGGTAAGGACTCATTTCCTGGTTCATATACTTCCGTCTTCTTACTATGTCCTCACATGGCAGAAGACTGAAGGAGCTCTCTGCAGTTTCTTTTATAAGAGTGTTAATCCTATTCATGAGGTCTCCACCCTAGAGATCTAATCACCTCTCAAAAGCCCCACCTCCTAATACCACCACATTGGGGGTTAAGATTTCAACACATGAATTTTGAAGGGTCACAAACATTCAACCTGTAGCAGGAATTAGGATGTGGGCATCTTTGGGGGACAATTATTCTGCCTTCCTTAGGCACTACTGTGCAGCTCAGGGAGATTGGCGTAACTAAAGTTCTCTTCCATGTGCAAGTAGGAAAAATGAAAGTCAGAGGTTTATGGTCTGCCAAGAAGTGTACTGTCTCAGCAGTGTCCACAGCCTTCAGTGTTGACCCGGTGCTCAACCCTGTCGGTCACTGTGCCTTTGCCTCACAGTGAGGCTGAATGATCTCGCTTCCATTAGTAACATGCTCCTGCTCCGCTGAGTGGTTGCAAGAACATGTCAGCCATCTTGACCTGAAACAGTCATTACAGAAAGAAGATTAAACTATACTTCAATGAAGTAATCTCCAGGAGGGAAGTTACAGTGATATTAAAAAGTAAGGATAAAGTTGTGTCTCTGATTTCTGCTTTATTACATTTTCCATTCTTGCTATTACACTTTGTAAGAGAGGTTTTTAATGAACCTGAGTCTACTGGCTTCCTTACAAACCAAACAGAGCTGTTTTCCTTTGTAAAATCAAATCTAATCAAATTTCTTCATGAATCTGCTCTATGGGGAAAAAGTACTCCAGAGCCTTAAGAGAGTAAGTGAATATAACAGCCTAAGTAGAAGCTAGCAGTAGAAAATTATGGCTCATCTTTTGAGCACAAACTTTTGAAATGTTTCCATCAGGATGTAGTGTAGTAGCTGACCTCCTAGGAGATGTCCAGCAATGGGGCGGCAGCTGACAAAAAATAGGAGATAAGTTAGCAGTCTCAGAGAGCAAAATAGGAAATTAAAGCTACAAGCCAATATGACCCAATGCAAATGGCCCACACAAAGGGTTATATTTCATTCATTTCATTTAATTAATGTTTTTACCTACCATGTGCCAGGCTTGGTGCTAGCCACTGGGAATATGATGGCATCCATCACTGACCTTATGGAGCTCACACTCTACTGATGGAAAAAGGCATACATCAAATAATTTAAAGAGTATAAATAAGATCTGTGAAGGAATGGTACAGGCTGCTATGATAACATAAGAAAGGAGAGTCAAGCCGTGTCTGGAAAAGAGGGTATCTAGGGAAGAGAAAGTTGAGCTTAGATCCAAAGGAAGAGTTGGTGATAGTGGGAGAGGTGGCTGGAAAGGTATCCTAGCAGAGGGATCAGGATGTGCAAAGGCTTTGCATCTAAAAACATGACCCGGCACAGGACTGTTGACAGGATGAGGCAGAAGGGAAGAGCCTGCAACCTAAAAGAAAGATACATTCCTAGGACTAAGGCAAGGGCTAGGGAAGTGGGGCCAACTGCAGGAACTAGCAGACTGTCCTCGCCGATGACCAGAACACCATATTCAGGGAGTAGGAGTGACTGGGTTGCTAGGTGGGTGGAGCTCAGACCAGGGGATGGAAGTGTTCAATACTGAGAGAGGCAGCGGCTTCAAGAAAATCTCAGCTGTTTGCAGAAGCCTCCTGTCCTAGGTCTCAAGAAGGAGTTGATGCTAACCCCTTGTTAAACTATATCACCTTCGGTCCCAGAGACAAAAACAATGCTGGAGATACAGGTGCCAACCGACCGCAGCCTTGGGGAGTGTAGGGCAGGAGAGAAGAAACATCAGGGAGCACATGAGTCCTGATGAGGAGAATGTCATGTCGTCTTTGGAAAATGAAGCATGCTGACTATTGTCTTAGAAATCATCATCAGATCATCATGCTATTAGTCTGCTGGGGCTGCCATAACAAAATTCCACAGACTGGGTGGCTTAAGCAACAGAAATGTATCGCCTCACAGTTCTAGAGGCTAGAAGTCTGAGATCAAGGTGTCAGCAGGGTTGGCTTCCTCCGAGGACCCTCTCCTTGACTTGCAGATGGTGCCTCCTTGTTTGGTCCTCACAGTCTTTCCTCTGCACATCCATGGGTCTCTCTTTGTGTCCTAATCTCTTCTTTTTATAAGACACCAGCCAGATTGGATTAGGGCCCACCCTAATGGCCTTATTTTAATTTACCTCTTTTAATCTTACCTTACTTTAATCACCTCTTTAAAGACCCCGTTTCCAAATAGAGTCACATTCTGAGGTACAGGGATTGGGGCTTCAACATACCAATTTTGGGGAACACAATTCAGCCGATAACAGTCATCATCAAGTGGCAATGTAGCAAATGGTGTACAGAAAAGCTAAGGTGATTGGAGCAAGTGTTTAACCTCTTTCAACTTCACTGACTGGTTATGATAACATGTACCCCTGGGCTTTATTATGCCATATGGAGTTCTTCATGTCTGTGAAGCACATAGCACAAGGTAACCTCTCATTAAGAGGTAGTTAGTAGTTTCCCTAATCCACATTCCTCATTACTCAGAGAAGAACTATGTGCCCAGAACAGAGCCTAGGTATTCTGATTCCCACTGTATTCTTCCCACAAATGACATGCACACTCACTCAGTGAGGAAAGATGAACTAACACACTGCAGTGTTGCTAACAGACAACAGCAAAAGATGAATCAGGAAGGCCAGTTTGCTTCTGCAGTACAATAGACCAGTCCATTCTTCCTTTATGGCTTCTGGGTTTTCCAGGTTGCTTTTAAAGACCTCAACCACTATAATATGTTTTAAATATTCTTCTCTATTTTTAATACTTTAATAGTTTCATTGTTTACATTATGATCTTGAAACATGTGTGATGAGTTTTAGGCTGGGAAGTGACATGACCAGACATGCGTAGTAGAGCACCATTCTGGCAAGACAGGATTAAGGAAGATGGATTAGGAAGTTGTGGCAGTAGTCCAGGCACAAAAGTGTAATGGCACTTACTGGGTAGTAGTCAGAGTTGGGGTAGTCAGAAGGAAGAGAAATAAATCTATTTCAGAGTCAATAATGGAATCAATTGTACTTAGTGACTGATTGACAGGGAGCGGCAGGAGAGAGGGAAAAGTAAGATTTAATTATGACACCTAGGTTTTTTATTTAGGCAGCAGAGGGTCATCATTCACCGAGAATATAGGATTAGGAGTGGTTTGGGGAGATTATATCGTGAGGTCAGGTTTAGACAAGGTTTGAAAAGTAGGAAAATAGAAAAACACATTAAGCAGTTGGATATGTAGTTCTAGAACTAATCTGAAAAGTCTGGAATAATCAATTGATACGCAGATGGTAATTAAAGACTTAGAAATAGATTAAATTATCTTGGAGGAGAGTAGAGCATGAAAAGCAAAAAGCTCCTACAACAGAGCCCTGTAGAATACCAACATAAGGCAGTAAAGGAAGCACCAGAAGTGGTAGGGTCCCTCAGGGAGTGTGCATCATAAGAAAAGAAGGAGCCACAAAAATAACACAAAATTAAGAAGTATAATAATGGCATGTGATTCTACACATAAGACTTTTAATATTTGACCTGCCATTATTTGAGTCCAGTCTTTAAAATCAATACTGCCTCCATCATTGACAGTTAGGTAACTTCATGTAAGTCCACTAAGCTATTTGATAATTATGAATCAGGAAATCATCATTCTAACCAGGTGACAGTTCCAAACACAGAATTCTATACATTTTCTGCAAATATTTTAATAGTAAAATACTGTCAGCTCAGATGGCAAGCTAAGAAAAATAGAAGGTTCAGAACACTGCTTTCCTGTAGAACTGTCTGTAATAGATTGTAGTAACTAGGTAGAAATAAACATATTTTTATTTTTTATTTGCTTTCCAGCCTTGACTGCTTTTTGCACACTTTCCAAATTAAACATTTTAAGTATTATTCAGTAATTTGATTTAACACTAGCTGTATGCAAATTGGGTTTAATATATTTAAGAAAGTTGAAAAACCAATTTGTTTATCTGAAAACTCAGTCATTACAAAGAAGTTCTCTTCATTTTTTTGAAGCAACTTGTAGGTATTTTCCCATTATAGAAAGTATCCATCACAGCATTATGGCCCCCTCACCCTTTTCCAAAGTTCAAATACTTATTCATTATTCGTTGACTCTATACCCTTAGATAATTGTTTTGTTTTAACCCTGTCTCTGCACAACGTGATTACACATCTTGGGAATCGCAGAAGCACTCAAGATAATGTAAGAGAAAATATCATGACATTTCTGGTCGAGCTGTTTTGGCCCAGGAAGTTTGGTAGATCTCTAAAATCTTTCAGAACTTTCCAGATTTACCCTACTCTTGCTCTACTATGGGTCTTTTTATGTTTTCTCATCCCTAAAGTTTAGTTGACATTATAAACCTACTCTTCTTTCATCTGTCTTTACCATTTTCTCTATTACTTTTTCTTTTAGAGAATACCAGTTCAAAATTCTTCCACTTTTTCCCTTCTCTATCTAAAGATTGACAAGAAATGATGACTATGCTGTCTTTTGCCAATATAAAACAAATGAAAGTAGACATCACGTTACTTTTATAAAATGCCAGCAAGAGAAGTTTTCCTTATACTTAACGCTCAATAAAAGGAAGAATGATTTTGACATATCCCTATATACAAGAAAAAAATAAGCCACCTTAGTGCACAAAATGCATCATGTTTTCCAATGTTCTTATTATCACATTTCATATTTGATTAAGATACTAATGAGTGTTTGCGGAAGACTGACCTCTGTTTTATGACCTGTGTTTAATTTGTTTTTTTACTTTCTTGGGAATTTATGAGCCCTCTAAGAGGAAGAGAGTTTGAAGAGATTCTAGAATGGAAGGAGGCCACACTCGCGTTTATCTCATTGTCATTCATCCTCTGAATATTGGTGTTGCCTGTGGGTCAGCCCTCCATCACTCCTCTTCATTTTACACTCTCTTCCTAGGTGGTCTTATCCAGCTCCCCAGATTAAATGGAACCTGGAAACTTCAGGCTCTGGAAAGACAGAAGCTGAAAATCCTCTCATTCCAAACCTCTAGAAATGGTGGATAGAATGTATAAAAATCATTTTAAATGTATGAACCGGGGTTGTAAGAGATAAAGAACGCCAGAAATGAAGAGAAAATGAAACAGCAGAGGTAAAAAAGGGAGTTAATGATGCAGCTGCTTTGACATAAAATTACCAAAAACCTTCAGTAGGAGACCTGAAAAGAAAGCCTCAAATATACACATGAAAACGTGGCAGAATAATGACACAACATTAACACATCCACAATCATATAGGGAAATATTAGTATGTTGTAACTGAGAAAATGAAAAACAACATATTATAAAAGAAGACATCCTGGTGTGCAGTACCAAAGCTTTTACCAGATAAAATTCAAGCCTATTTGTTGGCAAAATCAATGAAGAAAAATCATGTTTTGAAAGAGTGATGGCTTACCAAGGGGAAGTCTTGGTATGCCCAAATCTGAGAATTTCTGAATGGCATGCAAAATTTCATGTCATTTCTCCACATCTCTGGAAATGTGGTTGGTGTTGGTTTCCTAATTGACCATTAACATTGTCATTTTTCTGTTTGGTTTCTAAGGCAGGAAAAATCCACTCTTTAATTTACAAGTTCATGATTTTATGCTTTATTAAGATCCTTCCCTGGCCCCCCAAGGGGCAGCTACCCCATAATGCTGCTCCCACTCCCCAATCCCAGTGTCAGTGGCCAAATTCACCTCTGCCTGTTGCTCCTCTCCCTATTGGAGGGATGATGATGCCACCAAAAGAGCAAGGATGTTCCCCCAACCCTCAATCCTTCAAACTGATGAGGAAATCTTTGAGATTTCAATATCCAGACCCACAAATGGCACCAGTTACCATACCCTGCTGAATATTAACCCTTTGGGTATCAGTGTCCCTGAAGATAGCTCCGAAAGGAACACTGGTGTGAGTGGAAAAGAAAACCTAGTCAAGCGAACGACTGTGACTCAGAGACTCTCCAGACCCTCCAGGAATCCTTGGGATATGTATGCCCTGTCTGCATTCTTTCCTCATGGCAAGTATATAGTGCAAGAGAATGTTTGTGGTTACTCTATTTATAGGATTCTCTTTAATCCAAAATTTATTTTTACGCATATATAATATTGTGTATTATGCTATGTTACATTAATTTCATATATGTGATATATGTATATAAAATATGTATATAATACATATATATTATATACACACATTACTTGTATATGTATATATTATAGGTACACTTTTATAGATTCATTAAGAGAATAACAATTTTAAACAGGACCCTAAAGCTGTGTTATAAAACTATGGTTGGCAATATTAGCAAGGTAATAAAATCCATTCACAGCCCTCCATTCTGCTAAGGCTTTGATTTTTCCAGCAATTCGATTGTCATTCAAAGATGGTGGCATCCTAACGCCTAAAGATTACAGGTTTCTAGGATCCCCTATTCCTTTTATTCCTTCCCTGCACTGACTCCTGCATTTCTGTTACTGTCAGAAGGTAAACTACCTTCCTCTGAGCCAAGAAATAACAAGGATCTTCTCACAAGTTTAAAGTCAAAGGCAAAAAGATAATATCACACACACAGGAAAAACCAATTAATTTAAGGTAATGAGTGGGATTGGTTTGCATAGACATTAATGTTTATCAATTTGTTCATTGAAGATATTTTTTGTGTAAACTATTATTTGTACACAGGAGACAGGCCATTACCTCTAACAAGACCAAGAATTCCAATTGTGCCCAGAATCTTGAACCATATAACAGAAACCACTTAGAATCAGGACCAAACACCTGTTCTAATACATAGGGAATTAAGTTCTTAATCATTATTTGTTAGCATTAGTGATATTCAATGCCCAGTGGGAGGGAAGGTCTGTTGATGATAATTATCATCTCTGTTCAAGTGATACTGTCATTTCCATTAAATAAAAATACATTTGTATGTATTTTAGGATATTGGAATTTATATATGGTTTTACCATTGTCTTCAAATATTTTTAAATAATCTCTAAGTTAAAATCATAAATCACAAGCCAGGGGCAACTATTCTTTCCTCTGTCTTTTCTGTTTGTTCTATAAAAAGAGAGAGAAGACAAAAGGAAGGGAAAGGAAGCAATATAGGCAATTTCATTGATGAAGTCCATACTTTTGTCTCTCTGCATATCTAAACAGCTCCTCAAGTGACAGCAGTGTCATTCAACATTTACTAAGTTTAGGGCAGCCGTCTGGTGGGAAGGAGGGTAGGGGACTTTTCCTAAAGCTGTGTTTACATAGTGAACACACAGTTTCTCCTGAGATCTGATGATCACTTGGGGTGGCAGGGGTCATACTGAGGTGTCAACACCCCTTCCCCAGCTAGCCTTGACACTGCTGTGCCTGCATCCTGATACCCTACATTCTGCCACCTGCCATGCACTCTCCTAGTTTCTGGGACTACAACAGCAAACAGGGACATTATTCCTCCTCCAATGAGCTAGCAGAGGATGTGGGGAAATTAGCAAATAATTATACTAGAATGTGAGAATGACCTGTGACAATGGTAGACCGATAGAGGAGGCACCTAAGCCAGCCTGGGGTTGGGGCTGGGATTGACAAAGGAACTCAGACTAACCTGAGATCTGAAGAAGAAGTAAGGGTTAGTGTGCTAGAGAGGAGGACATAAAAAAATGACATTCTAGGGTTAATGGGACAGAGCCAGGAGGAAGAGAAGAAGATGGCAAGACAAGGTTGATTGTAGCAATCCTGGCAATTCGTATGC
The DNA here is from genome assembly GCF_041296265.1 of Equus caballus. Taxonomy (NCBI): domain Eukaryota; kingdom Metazoa; phylum Chordata; class Mammalia; order Perissodactyla; family Equidae; genus Equus; species Equus caballus. Next base: position 51,008,438 of record NC_091691.1, read on the forward strand.
TCATGCACCACACTGTAGCTGCCTTCTCTGTCATAACGGACACTCTGTCTTTGGTGACAATACCTAGAAGTGAAAGCCCTATTCCTCTGCCTGAGAGGAGATCCAATTTCTGTCTTTGAACCTGAAAAGTATCACAGGATTAGAGAAGGGCAGTTCCTGAGGCTCCTTGGGGTAGTGTCACAGAAAGACCAGGACTTACGAGTCAGCATCCAGTGCTGCCATTTACTAGCTGTGTGACCATGAGCAAGTTACTCAACCACTCTTGGATTCAGCTCCCTCAACAGTAACATATCACCTCCCAGGGTTATATTGAGGATTAAATGAAATTGTGCATGTAAAGCACAGTGGCCTCCTCTCAGTAGGTGCTCAATAATTGTTCCTTCCCCATCTCACCTCTTCCATCTCCAGTACAAATGACCTCTGAGAGCGCCCCACCCGTTTCATACACACATATGCGCGCGCACACACACTCACTCCCAGCTCAATTTCAATCCAAGAAGAGTTCCCAAATAATCCTCCCAGCGCTGTTCTCAGTAATTTCCACTGGGGCCACGGGGTCAGGAAGGTGAGAAGCACCTGCGCTGCTCCTGGACCACCTTTCTCTGTGGAAAGACCCAGCGCAGGGAGGGTAGGTCGGGCTTTGGCGCAGCCCCGCCGGGAGACGCAGTCAGTTCTGTTTACCCTCCAGCTGCCTCTCTGATCTCCACTACAATGGGGAAAAAAGTCAAAGCAACAAGTTCTCACTTTTGATTTTGTTTTGGTGTTTTTGAGATGAAAGATGTTTACAAAGGTCTCCTATCTAAAACTATCTAAGCAAATTGGCCAAGCTTACAAATCTGTTACAAAAACAGTTACACAGTTGCATTCTAAAAATCTGAGCTTTTCAAACACATTAAAACCTATTGGTCCCAGAAACGGTTTCATCAACCCCTCCTCAACATAAATTATACATGCTCTGCTGCTTCAAAGTCTCTCTAGCTTTAGCACAATATTTCTTTCCTTTAAAAATGCAGCAGATCAGAAGAGAGTCGGAAACATCATCTGAGGCTATATAAGACAAAACAGATGCTGCTCAAAAAATTAAAGTGCTCTCAATAAGCGAGGTTAGAAATGCATGAACAGAAAGATTGAAATTGGATACTCTAAACCCTACAGAAGCAAAAGCCCGCCTCCTGCCTGCTCTGATGTTGGCTCTATGTCTCATTTCCTTAAATCATTGGCAGTGTACATCCTGGGCTGACCCTAGGGGATACATGGTCTGCAGAAATCCTGCTCTATGAGAAGTCAAGAGGCATGACGCAGTATATGGGGTGAGATTTTAATAAAGCAAAACTTAAGAGTTTATCCAAAAGCACACTTCAGTTTAGGACTTGGGTTTTCCTGCAGCAGAACAACATCCCAGAGGACAGAGCAGAATAGAGCATACACTCAGTCGAGGAAGAGTTAAGTTGGGGCTGGCCCGGTGGCCAAGCGGTTAAGTTCACATGCTCCCCTTCGGTGGTCCGGAGTTCACCGGTTCAGATCCTGGGCGCAGATACGGCATCGCTCAACAAGCCATGCTGAGGTGGCGTCCCAGATAGAAGAACTAGAAGAACCTACAACTAGGATATACAACTATGTGCTGGGGGGCTTTGGGGAGAAAAAGAAACAAAGAGGAAGATTGGCAACAGATGTTAGCTGAGGGCCAAACTTCCTCACCAAAAAAAAAAGAAAGAAAGAGTTAAGTCAGCCTCCTACTATTTGTAGCTAAACACGTAATTATGGTTGCTGCTGCTGAAGCCCTTTGCACTGGAGCAATTGATCACCCACCTACACTTGGGGAGATTCAGATACAAAATCATTTGGCTGGCGATGGGTGGATAGCATCCATCATAATAATTTCTAGGTAAATGCATCCTTGGAAAAGCCCATCAACAATCCTTCAATGTATACAAAACATTTATAACTATCCTTATTTTCAGGTGAAGAAAATTGAATCTCAGAGGCTAAGGAACATGCTGAAGGCCACACTCCTTAAACTAGTAAGCGACAGAATTAGAACTTGAGCTCTGATCTTTGACCCCAAACCTTTAGACCTTGTCCTTACACTTTGGAACTACCCTGTATATTTTTCCTTTGTTTAACTCTCATTAAGCAATTAGACATAGCTTGAATAAGAACATACATCAAAAAAATTAAGCTTCTGTTCACTAAAATCCAGAGTGTGGGTATTGTATGCTACCATTAGTAGCACGTTAGTGTAAAACATTTCAGCCTACACTCCTTTCCAGCATATTATGAGGGTATAATATATTAATATCCCCATTTTGTAAATTGGACAACTGAGACTTGGACAGTTCAGCTTCTCCAAGTCACACAGCTCATATGTGACAGATGCAGGACTAGACCCAGGCTTTCTAACTTCATAAGGATCCTGTCTTTCTCCCATGCTTCCTTTTCAAAGTGTTCCTGCAGGACTATTTGCCACACCACAGAGTTTAGGAAACAGCTCCTCTGTTTACAATGGCCACCTCATAATGCTCAAATTCTATTCTGAGGAAAGTCTGTCGGCACTTGGGCTCTCTCTCGAAGCAGCACAAAGTGTGTAGAATCCTCTGTCTGGATCAGAAAGTTGGCTCAGGATCAGGACGTCATGTAACAACCGAACCGTCAATTGCTTGCTGCAACTCCTTGCCTGCCCTGAACTTGGGATCCATTGTCTGCTCTGGCCAACGACACTTGTGACCTCTTTCATCGCTGCCCTGCTGTCTCCTGTGGTCCTTAAGATATGTTTTCTCCCACATACGTGCCTTTCCTACTCTGGATCCTAACTTGCTCCTCAACTTCAAGCTCCCACATTGATCTTCATTCTCTCCATCTCAGCATCTCTACCAGAGCCACAGAGACACTGGCACCCAGCTCCTAGGAACTCCTGCTCTTTCTTCTATGTGACAGGAGAGCAAAAAGAAAGAATCGAGTCTACAGACATCTTGGATTAGGCAGCTGAAACTCCATCAAGCTTTTTCCTCATTTAAACAGAGTTAACTTTGCATTTGACTCTCGGGAAACCTGAAACATCCCTCCATTGATATCTAAAGTTGTTATTTATGCCATAGAACAGCGAACAGTTTCACTTACAGAAGTTCAGTGAAATTGCCTTAATGAATATTTAGCAATATAAAACTTTCGCAAACTGCCTCAGTGAGAGTTTTTTCCAGATTCATAATATATTCCTTAAAGTACAGACCAGAACATTTCAGACAAAATTTCCACAAGATTTGGAATAGCAATTTGACCTCACCTTTCCACAAATCTGTGATACTCCCTGTTCACTCTTTCCCACCTTTAATTGGAACGCATAACATGAGGAACCACTGTTGACTTCCTTTTTTCTTTTCTTTTGTCTTTGCTTCAGTTTTTATGACAATTACCCAATGGACTGCTTTCATCTCCCAAACAGTCACTTTAAAATGGTAGCATTCTTTTCTCTATTTACAGATGCCCTAATGAGATTTTTCAGCCAAATGCTCTACATTCTTCTCCCCATCCTGTCTCTAGGCCCCCTGGTAGCCCATTAGCCCATATTATTCCTAAACAGCTATCAGATTCCACTACCAAATACTATAATTCTATTAGTCACCCACGGAATCTTTGATGTTGAATTCTCTGGCTGGACAAAAGCACACAAAACACAATAATACGGTAGAATCACAGATTCATGGGAGAAGTTAGGGGCAGTTACCAAAATCAAAATAAAACAACTGTCCTGTGCTTCTTTTCTTCCAAAGTTTCCAAGTCTTTTCTTCCAAATCCCAGAAACTTTTTCCTTCTGTCTAAAAGACTCATTCAAGTCCCATCTTCCAAGAGTTCCCATGGACATTACTCCACACATACTTGGCGAGGAAGACAATGGTTGGCATTCAACTTACTTGTAAATAAGATTTCAACACTCCCTTTGCGCTCCAGACTCCCTGTTGAGAAACGGATCTTCAACAACTCATGAAGGGCTTCATCATGAAAGTGAAAGATCTTGCTTTAAGTTAGGGGAGATTCACAGGTGTTAGGAATGTCTAGGACCTAACCATTTCATTTTCCCCAAAGTGATGTTTGAGAAAAACTCTTAATGGGAAAAAATAATTTTTAAAAATGTAGATCAAAAAAGTATCATTTTTCATTAATTTATAAAATGATATTTTTAAATAAAACTCAGTTTGGTAAAAATTCGATGAAATTTATACCCTTATACATTATTGGTGCCAGGCCAAAAATTTTCTAAGCACTTTTCATATACTAACAAACTTCATCCTTGTAAATCTATAAATCATACCGATGAGGAAACCAAGGTGAGCTTAATTAACTTACCTGAGGTCACACAGCTAGAAAGTTGGGGAAACAGGATTTTAAGTCTAGGCTGTTTGGTTCCAAGGTCTGGGCTTTTAACGATAATGATGCTATACCACTTCTTTTAGGACAGTCGTTTGACAAAATAAATCACTTCATTATGGGACTGGAAAATTTGCATTTTAAAAGAAAATTCAATAACATGAGATATTGTTATACACAGTTAAATGGAAAAAGGTTATACAACGTTTACATCGTTTTATCTACACCAACCCTGCAAACAGGATACTGTAGGACCATGCATAGCACAATCATGGATTGTATTTGGTCCTTGTTCAGCAAGGTTTGAATTCAAGCGTCTTAGGGGGAATGTGCATTCACAAGCATGTTATAGTCCTCACCACTCCCTATCACTGTCAAATCTACTGCTCTGAGTTTGCAGGAGCTGAAAAGTTTGTCCTACAATCGTTAACACCAGCCTGGGCATATCAATGTGGTTATCACAGGGAATCACAGGCAACTTTCACTTTCGATGTAGTATTTAGGAAATTGATTTTTATAATAAGTATATGTTATTACCTTTGTTTTCAGAAAAAATATATACATTTTAAAAGAAAAAATAGCAGAGGAGAATGTGCCAAAATGTTAAATGGTAGAGGTTAGGTGGTGTTTACATTTTCTTCACAATTATCAATATTTTATAATTTATCTGTAATGGACACAAATCACTTTTATAATCAGATAAAATGCATGCAACAAATATTTTTAAATCTTGCTTAAGAGAAATTATAATTTGCTAATAGAATAATGCCAAAATTCGGTCATAAAATGTAGACAAAGGTTTAGGACATATTTCCACTGGTAACAAGAGCCCTTGTCTAGCAGTTAAATCTAACAATCTGCATGTCTTCTCTCAATTTATCTGGAACCCAGCCACACTTGAAGACTTAATTTAAACTTTTCCTCTTCAAAAAGACCTCTCAGGGCAAAGCCTCACTCCATATCCCTCTTGTCTTCTGTCACATATATGGCAATTTATCATATTTACCCAATTCTCGTAACATTTCTTGAATTGAAAAATTTCTTACTATGTGCTGTCACATTACTTTTAGTAAATTTGCATCTTGTGACCTCTAGCTAGATCAAAAGCCCACGAGGATAGAAAATGTGTTCTTTCATCTCTTATCGCTACAGTACCCAGCACAATGGATCGTACATAGTAGGCCTTCAGTTTATATTCATAATCTGATTTGTTAGCGGAAAATTCTATCAATTTAGGCCATGCTAGTGGTGGATTACAATATATTTTTCCTTCTATTTGTTTAGGCACTTTCTCCTATTTTATCTGGTAGACTTTTCCAGTAATTGGGATAATTGTTGTGGGTTAAAGAAAGAAGAGGTAAAGGAAGTGCCTAACAGTACATTTTAAACTGCAACAGTCGCATTACATGGGTGAACATTTCCTGGAACTCAGTCAGCAAAAACTTGAAAGGATAAATATGTTTTCTGAAACACAGGAATTGATGGAGGATTAAAAATTATGTAAAATGAGTCTTCAGTTTATGCTTAGAGAGCCCATTTCCTGGTTTAGGAATTTTATAATAAAGAATTGCTCTGTGTTGATTTTCTGTAGGATGAGTATTTTGTATGATGATGTAATTATCTGTCAAGCTTATTTTCTGAACACTGGAGTCTTTATTGTTTCATGCAATTTTAAAGACCTGCTTCACAAGTCACCAAGTAAGATTTTCAGGGTCAGCAAACATTCAGTTTTAGATATTTATTAAATATTCTTTGAGAAACAGTTACATTGGTAGCTGGCGCAACTAGAAAATCTTTTTGTATCCCAATGAGTGTTGATTTATAGTCTTTATTAGGGCAACAGTCATACCCCTTCCTAAATACACATGTAAACTACAAAAAAACTTAGCATTCTGTCTCAAATTATGATATTCAGCTGGTGTTTTATTCAATTGACCCTAGGCTTTCTAGGGAAATGCCAAGGAAACACTGAACTCAGACACAGGACATAGACAGTCAACAGGAAGTTAATTTCCTTAATGCTTCTTTGAGAAAACAATGGATTAATTGACCACTAAGTACAGAAAATAGACTTGTGTTTTAAATGATGGCTAAGAAACATAAAGTCCTACAAGAGCACCACAGCACAAACAATTGCTTCCATCTATAATATCCTCTAAGATAAACAGCACATAAATACAAATATGATTTCTGCAAAGCATTTTTATCCAGTATGACCCTACAAATTAAATTTAAATTCTCCATTAACAAGATGGTGGTATCTTTAAGATCCCGGTCTTTCAGTTTTGGAGCTAGAAGAATCTGGGCTTGAGTGCCAAGTCTTTTATTGCATGGTTGGGTGACCTTAAAAGTCCCAGTTATTATCTAGTATATGCCAGCCCTTTGCATTTATTATTCCTAATTCTCACAATAATTCTGTAAAATATCTATTATTCCCACTCAACAAATAGGAAAAAATGGCAACAGAGTGGTCAAGCGACTTGCCCAAGGTCACAGTCATAGAATACGGCAGAATTCAGGTACTAACACTGGCCTCTCTGAATCCAAAGCCTTTCCACAGCCTTATTTTAACCTCTCCAAGCCTTGGTTTCTTCAGCCATAAAATGTGGATAATGATAAAAGTGATGTTATGAGCATGTTTAAAGTGATGTTGTGAGGATTAAGAGACACATAAGAAAAAGTGCCTGGTGTGTAGTAAATAGTAGGCTTGTTTCATTCATTCAACCTGACTATTGAGCATCAGCTCTATGCTAGGCACTGTCAAGATGCTGGGAGTCAGTGTTAAGATGGAAGATTACAACAGTCCCTGAACTCAGATATTAATTCTCTCCAACAACACACACACACAACACACACACACGCAACACACACACACGCACACACACATCACTCATCACCTCTCTCCTTCTAGACAATTTATCAGTCTTGTCATCTCTATTAGAATGCATAAAGATGAGAGACAAGGTAAAATTCAAATAGGTCATTTTAAAATTGAGCTTAGTAGGAACTTACTAAGAAAATATCAAAAATACATTTGTGAGGCCAGCCCGGTGGCGCAGTGGTTAAGTTCGCACCTTCCACTTCAGTGGCCCAGGTTCGCCGGTTCAGATCCTGGGTGTGGACATGGCACAGCATGGCAAAAGCCATGCTGTGATAGGCATCCCACGTATAAAGTAGAGGAAGATGGGCATGGATGTTAGCTCAGGGCCAGTCTTCCTCAGCAAAAAGAGGAGGATTGGCAGTAGTTAGCTCAGGGCTAATCTTCCCCCCCTCACTGCCAAAAAAAAAAAATACATTTGTATGTTGGGGCTGGCCCAGTAGTGCGGCAGTTAAGTTCATGCACTCTGCTTCGGCAGGCCAGGGTCCACTGATTCAGATTCTGGGTGTGGACTTATGTACCGCTTATCAAGCCATGCTGTGGCAGGTGTCCCACATATAAAATAGAGGAAGATGGGCATGGATGTTAGCTCAGGGCCAATCTTCCTCAGCAAAAATATAAAAAATAAAAGAGGAGGATTGGCAGCAGATGTTAGCTCAGAGCTAATCTTCCTCAAAAAAAATACATTTGTATGTTAAAAGAATCTTCTATTGTCAATTGTTCTTTTCTTAAATTCACAAGGAAATTTAACCTTGGTTATGATTAAAAGCCACAAATGGATTTTACCTTCCACTTGAAGAGCGATGCAGGACAAGAGCAATCTCCATGGCTTGGGAGTCCTCAGGGCTGGTACTTAGAATGGGGCAGGGTACCAGGGGAGGTTGGAGCCTCTCCCCAGCCAGGACTGAGCATGCACCAGGTGAACACCAGCAATTTTGCCAACAGTGGAGGCTCAGATGGGAGCCAAAGCTTCAAGAGTTGTGACCCTTTCAGTCAGTCAGCAACAAGGGACAGAGAATGTAAAAGTGGATTTTCCCTAAGTGATGTATTTGCCTGAAAACTGAGACTTTCTAGCAAAAATGCAAAGTAAAAGGAGCGTTGCAAATGACATTGTAGGAAGACATGGAGAGAAGGAGAAGAGGAAAGAAAGACTTTGGTGCCAGGGAGGGAGAATTCAGTGCCCCCACAGCATTCGGTCATCTCCAAGATCCATTCCCTAAACATTCACGTGGTGTCAGCTCTGGGCCAACTGCCACACTACGTACCATGAATATACATATGAGTGGGTGACATGGTTCTGCCCTAGGAAGCTACTTGTCCTTCTACCTGTCCCTCAGGTTGGCCCTAGGACCAATGAGTATCACAAGGGACAGAGATAGTCCAGTATCAAAGCTGGTCATGTATCCTTCCCTGTGTTTGGAATGGGGGAGAGGGTGATGGTTGTTAGGAATAAAGACAAAGTTACTCTTTTAAGTTCTCACAGGAAGCACACAGAATGGGTAAGAGGTGATTTGCCAAAGTAAGACATGTTGAGAAGACAAAGCATATGTCCACTATATTCTTAGCATTTCTGCTATGGGTTTGATGGTATAAGATACAATCTTTGACCTCAGGGAGCTCTCAAAAAGCAGACAAAATACTTTTTTAAGAAAAATTAATCAATAATCAACTCTTCAATAACCAAAAGTACCAGCATCATTTTCCTTATCAAGAGTATGGGATAAGGGTCAGCCCCACAGCCTACTGGTTAAGGTTTGCAGGCTCCACTTCGGCGGCCCAGGTTTGGTTCCTGGGCACAGACCTACACCACTTGTCAGCAGCCATGCTGAGGCGGTGACCCACAGACAAAATAGGGGAAGATTGGCAAAGATGTTAACTCAGGGCGAATCTTCCTCAGCACAAAAAAAGTACAGGATAGTAAGAGTTTATCGTGGCATTTTAAACTCTTCTGGCAAATGCTTTTGTCATTTTTAATTGTCCCAGAATTGTCAGCCTTAGGTGAAGTAGAATAGCCTATTGCAGACACTGACCCTTTTTCACCGTATGCGAGAACACACATTTCTGATATCAACGTGTGCTTATGATGAAATTACAGGAGAAAAGAGGAAAAGACTTGTCGAAACAGGGAGTTGAGGGAGATGAGAGAACAAAGGGGGAGTCAAATCTATGTAAGATAAGGATCCCTTAGAATTAGAGAAGCCCATGTTATAACCCACCAAAAGGAGACATTTAAAGACTGGGAAAAAAAAACCCCAGAATTCTACAGCCAATTGATAGGGCCAGAGAGAAGATAATTACCCATTACTTCTGCATAGTAGAGAAGCCATTTTTTTTTAGGTATAGCAAGTGGTAAGGTTTTTGTTGCTGGTTTTTTCCTTTTCTATCACCCCACCACCATTACTGTCACAGAAAGAAGCCACTCTCAAGTAAAAGGCGGGAGGGCAGCATTTTGCCAGAGAGCAGCTGAGGAGGGAAGATGCAGTGTAAGATGGCAAGGAAGCCCACCTGGAAACACAGAGCAGTTAGAGAGAGGAGAATCCAGACAGACAGGGCAGAGATTTAATGATTCCACTAACCCCCTAGTGAAGGAGGACTGCGGTTAATACAAAGCACATCGTATCTTCATTGCAGTTAGTGTTGTATACGCCTGGATGGATTTTTTATTACCTGTTTGATTGACATATATAATTCACTTCAAAGTATGAATTCATTCTTATTTAATCTTTTTTGTTGCTATTATAAAACTGGTTAAATAACTTTCTAGGCCCAAGATGGAGCTGTTCCTGCCGAGGGTGCCACAACAACAAACAAAAACTTAGACAAATTTTGTGTCCCTGTAAACGCTCTGCTTGACCAGAAATGCTGTATGACCAGCCAGCCAATGCCCAAACGGTGAGCTGGCTCTGAGCCTTCCCACCCCAATCAGCATCGACTGTGTGGCCCCAGCCAGACATTTTCTATCTTTCGCTTCCTTCTTCTTTATCTTTATCCTATAAAAGCTTCCTGCCTTCTGCTTCATTTTGCAGTTTTCCTAAAAGAGACTGGCCGCTTCACGAAGTGTGAAACTTTGTTTGTATCATCTAAATTGTCTTCTTTGTCATTTTTAAACAAAACCTAAATTTAAAGAATCTCTTCAGATACTTGTGCAAGGTGCTGTAACGGAGGAGACTGCAGCAAAGATTTCCGTGCCCAGAACCACCCACCTAGTCAGCAAATATCCCTTTACTGAAGGAGCCTATGGAAATAAACGAAGGCCACCCGAATGAGAACAAGCAAAGGCTGTTTATGCAGAGCTTGCAATAGCATGGGAGCCAGCCACCATCATTTGCATTTTGACAGGGACTCAAAGGCAGGCAGAGGAGTGGGAGCACGTGAAAGAAAGGAAGGCTTCAGGTACCCCAAGCGGAGGCTGCTGGCATGCAGAAGCTGAGGGCAGCCTAACTGGAAGCGGGGCATCCTGTGTGATAGGCTAGGGGAGCAGACATTTGGCTTTCTCTCGTTATTATGTTGGAAGTCGGGGAAAAACTTAGGAACCTGTCAGCTATGGATGGAATCCTGGCCATTTGGGGCTGATTGCTACAGAGGTAGTGGTTTGGCTTCCTGGTTACTGCAGGTTGTGGGCCAGAGTTCTATTTTAATATATGGTCTGACCACCATCCATTTGTATATGTATTCAGTCTCTCAAGCCTTTGAGTATGCTATCAGTCCCCTGCTCAACTGGACTCACCAGCTGTTCACATTTATTTCCAACAGTAAAAATACATTTCCACTGAGACAACGATGATTTATTACTTTTTTTTTCTTGGTGAAGAACATTGTCCATGAGCACATCTCTGCCAATCTTCCTCTGTTTTATATGTGGGACACCACCACAGCATGGCTTGATGAGTGGTACATAGGTCCATACCCAGGATAGGAACCCATGAACTCCAGGCTGCCAAAGCGGAGCATGCCACCTGGCCGGCCCCTCTTACTTTTTTTGAAGCCAAGATGATCTATCATTGGCAGGGTGAATTCAAAGGAAGTGAACGAAACAAAAAAATGCTGAAGGAAATGAGAGTTGACAGCAAAAGGGAACTATGGTATCAGAACACGCATTTGAGGTTCACTCTCAGAAAAGAGTTCAAATTGAATGCTAAGAGAGGCTGAGCGAGTTTAATAGACCCACACAGAGGGTACTGGCTAGAAATCTTAGAAGATTATAGGGCATTACCATGATGATCTTTAGAGTAAGTTGCGTCTTCTGCACTTTTTCTAGGTCAAATATGGTAAGCTTTAGTAAATTCACTTTGTGAGAATTAATAGTAGAAAGAAATTAACACTCTCCAATAATACTTTTAAAATGTGTGACTGTGCAATTACATTTTCCCTAAGAATCGGAGGAATCCATGATGGCTTCCCATCTCCAACAGGATCAATTCCCAAGTTCTTTTTTTTTTTTTAAATAAAATGGTTCTGTAAAACTTCAGTACAACATGTAACTGATGTACGAGAAGATGTATTTTGCTATTTTAAGTATTTTTTTTAATTTTTATTTTTTCGGATGTACATCATATTTTGAATTCTGTATACATTACATCATGTTCACCACCCGAACACTAATTATAGTGCATCCCCTCACATGTGAGCCTAGTCACCCTTTTTGCCCTTCCCCCTCCCCCCTTCCCCACAGGTAACCACCAGTCCAATCTCCAATGCTCTGTGGGTTTTTTTTGTCGTTTTTATCTTCTACTTATGAGTGAGATCATATGGTATTTGACTTTCTCCCTCTGACTTATTTCACTCAGCATAATACCTTCAAGATCCATCCATGTTGTCACAAATGGATTTCATCATTTCTTATGGCTGAGTAGTAGTCCATCGTGTATAAATACCACATCTTCTTTATCCGTTCGTCCCGTGATGGGCACCTAGGTTGCTTCCATGTTTTGGCTGTTGTGTGTAATGCTGCAGTGAACATAGAGGTGCAAGTATCTTTATGCCTTTGTGTTTTCGAGTTTTTGGATAAATACCCAGCAGTGGAATAGCTGGATCATATGGTAGATCTATCCTTAATTTTCTGAGGATACTCCAAACTGCTTTCCATAGTGGCTGCATCAGTTTGCACTGCCATCAGCAGTGAACAAGGGTTCCCTTCTCTCCACACCCTCTCCAACATTTGTTATTTCCTATCTTGTAAATTATAGCCATTCTGACCAGAGTGAGGTGATACCTCATTGCAGTTTTGATTTGCATTTCCCTGATAGCTAATGATGTTGAGCATCTTTTCGTATGCCTGTTGGCCATCTGTATATCTTCTTTGGAGAAATCTCTGTTCAGATCTTTTGCCCATTTTCTAATTGGATGGTTGGTTTTTTTGTTGTTGAGCTGTATGAGTTCTTTGTATGTTTTGGATATTAACCCCTTATCTGATATATGGTTTGCAAATATCTTCTCCCAATTGTTAGGTTGTCTTTTCGTTTTGTTGATGGTTTCCTTTGCTGTGCAGAACATTTTTAGTTTGACGTATTCCCATTTGTTCATTTTTTCTTTTGTTTCCCTTGCCCGGTCAGACATGGGACTTGAAAATATGCTGCTCAGACCAATGTCATAGAGAGTACTGCCTATGTTTTCTTCTAGAAGTCTCACAGTTTCGGGTCTTAATTCAAGTCTTTAATCCATTTTGAGTTGATTTTTGTGCATGGTGTAAGGGAATGGTCTACTTTCATTCTTTTGCATGTGGCTGTCCAGTTTTCCCAACACCATTTATTGAAGAGACTCTCCTTTCTCCATCGTATAGTCTTGGCTCCCTTGTCGAATATTAGCTGTCCATAAACGTGTGGGTTTACTTCTGGGCTCTCAATCTTGTTCCATTGATCTGTGTGTCTGTTTTTGTGCCAGTACCATGCTGTTTTGGTTACTATGGCTTTGTAGTATATTTTGAAATCAGGGAGTGTGATACCTCCAGCTTTGTTCTTTTTTCTCAGGCATCCTTTGGCTATTCGGGGTCTTTTGGTGTTCCATATAAATTTTAGGATTCTTTGTTCTACTTCTGTGAAAAACGTTGTTGGAACTTTGATGGGGATTGCGTTGAATCTATAGATTGCTCTAGGAAGCATGGACATTTTAACTATGTTAATTCTTCCAATCCAAGAGCACGGAATATCTTTCCATTTCTTTGTGCCTTCTTCGATTTCTTTCAACAAGGTTTTATAGTTTTTGGTGTACAGATCTTTCACCTCTTTGGTTAAGTTTATTCCTAGGTATTTTATTCTTTTTGTTGCAATTGTAAATGGGATTGTATTCTTAATTTCTCTTTCTGCTACTTCGTTGTTAGTGTATAGAAATGCAATCGATTTTTGTACATTGATTTTGTATCCCGCAACTTGACTGTATTCCTTTATTATTTCTAAAAGTTTTTTAGTGGACTCTTTAGGGTTTTCTAGATACAAAATCATGTCATCCGCAAAGAGTGACAGTTTCACTTCTTCTTTTCCAATGTAGATCCCTTTTATCTCTTTCTCTTGCCTGATTGCTCTGGCTAGGACTTCCAATACTATGTTAAATAAGAGTGGTGAAAGTGGGCATCCTTGTCTGGTTCCTGTTCTTAGAGGGATAGCTTTCAGTTTTTCTCCATTGGGAATGATATTTGCTGTGGGTTTGTCTTATATGGCCTTTATTATGTTGAGGTATTTTCCTTCTATACCCATTTTATTGAGAGTTTTTATCATAAATGGATGCTGTATCTTGTCAAATGCTTTCTCTGCATCCATTGAGATGATCATGTGATTTTTATTCTTCATTTTGTGAATGTGGTGTATCACGTTGATAGATTTGCAGATGTTGAACCATCCCTGCATCCCCGGAGTGAAACCCACTTGATCATGATGTATGATCTTTTTAATGTATTGTTGTATTCGATTTGCTAGTATTTTGTTGAGGATTTTTGCATCGATGTTCATCAGTGATATTGGCCTGTAATTTTCTCTTTTTGTGTTGTCCTTGTCTGGTTTTGGTATCAGGATAATGTTTGCTTCGTAGAAGAAGTTAGGAAGCCTTCCCTCCTCTTCAATTTTTTGGAAGAGTTTGACAAGGATAGGTATTAAGTCTTCTTTGAATGTTTGGTAGAATTCACCAGGGAATCCATCTGGTCCTGGACTTTTATATTTTGGGAGGTTTTTGATTGCTGTTTCGATCTCCTTACTGGTGATTGATCCATTCAAATTTTCTACATCTTCTTGGTCCAGTTTTGGAAGGTTGTATGTTTCTAAGAACTTATCCATTTCTTCTAGATTATCCAATTTGTTGGCGTATAGCTTTTCATAGTATTCTCTTATTATCTTTTTATTTCTGAGGTGTCTGTTGTAATCTCTCCTCTTTCGTTTCTGATTTTATTTATTTGAGCCTTCTCTCTTTTTTTCTTGGTGAGTCTAGCTAAGGGTTTGTCAATTTTCTTTATCTTTTCAAAGAACCAGCTCTTGGTTTCATTAATTTTTTTCTATTGTTTTTTTAGCCTCTATTTCATTTATTTCTGCTCTGATTTTTATTATTTCCTTCCTTCTACTGATTTGGGGCTTTCTTTGTTGTTCTTTTTCCAGTACCTTTAGCCGCACTTTTAGATTGTCTATTTGGGATTTTTCTTCTTTGTTGAGGTAGGCCTGAATTGCTATAAATTTTCCTCATAGAACCGCTTTTGCTGTATCCCACAGATTTTGGCATGTTGTGTTTTCTTTTTCATTTGTCTTCAGGAATTTTTTTATTTCTTCTTTGATTTCTTCATTGACCCAATCATTGTTCAGTAACATTTTGTTCAATCTCCACATTTTTGTGGCTTTTCTGGTTTACTTTCTGTAGTTGATTTCCAGTTTCATACCTTTGTGGTCAGAAAAGATGCATGGTATTATTTCAATCTTCTTAAATTTATTGAGGCTTGTTTTGTGGCCTAATATGTGATCGATCCTGGAGAATGTTCCATGGGCATGTGAAAAGAATGTGTATTCTGTGGTTTTTGGATGGAATGTTCTGTATATATCTACTAAGTCCATCTGGTCTAATGTGTCCTTTAAGGCGAATGTTTCCTTATTGATCTTCTGTTTGGATGATCAATCCATTGGTGTAAGCGGAGTGTTAAAGTCCCCTACTATTATTGTGTTACTGGGTATTTCTCCTCTTATGTCTGTTAATAATTGCTTTATATATTTAGGTGCTCCTGTGTTGGGTGCATAGTTATTTACAAGTGTTATATTCTCTTGTTGGATTGTTGCCTTTATCATTATGTAGTGCCCGTCTTTGTCTCTTATTACAGTTTTTGATTTAAAGTCTATTTTGTCTGGTATTAGTATTGCTACCCCCGCTTTTTTTTCTTTGCCATTTGCAGGGAATATCTTTTTCCATCCTTTCACTTTCAGTTTGTGAGTGTCTGCAGGTCTGAAGTGTGTCTCTTGTATGCAGCATATACATGGATCTTGTTTTTTTATCCAGTTGGCCACCCTATGGCATTTGATTGGAGCATTTAGTCTATTGACATTTAAAGTAGCTATTGATAAATATGTATTTATTACCATTTTGTCACCTTTTTTTTGGGGTGTTTTAGTAGTTCTTCTCAGTTCCTTTCCTTTTCTCTTGCTCTCTTCCCTTGTGATTTGATGGCTATCTTTAGTAATATGTTTGATTTCTTTTGTCTTACTTTTTTTCCTGCTTGTTATAGGTTTCTGGTTTGTGGTTACCATGAGGATCCTATTTAATATACTATGCATGTAACAGTCTATATTGAGTAGATAGACTCTTTAGCTTGACCTCTTTCTAAAAGCTCTACTTTTTCACTTCCCTCCTCCCACATTATATGTTTTTCACATTATATATAGTCTTTTGTTTAGTGTGTGTCTATCCATTACCCTCTTATCATTGAAATAGGTGATTTTAGTGCATATGTCCTTTAACCTTCATATTATCTTTACAGGTAGTTGATCCACTGCCTTTACTTTTACCTTACAAGTGATTTTATTGCCGGTTTTTTGTTATTGTTGTTTTGGGTTTTTTTGATAATGTTTTTTATCTCTGTTTGTGGTCATTGCTTTTCCACTTAAATAAGTCCCTTCAGCATTTCTTGCAGAACTGGTTTATTGGTGATAAACTCCTTTAATTTTTGCTTGTCTGGGAAGCTCTTTATCTCTCCTTCCATTCTGAATGACAGCCTTGATGGATAGAGTATTCTTGGTTGTAGACTTTTTCCTTTTAGCACTTTAAATATGTCGTGCCATTCTCTTCTCACCTATAGGGTCTCGGCTGAGAAGTCAGCTGATAGCCTGATGGGCTTCCCTTTATATGTCACTTGTGGCCTTTCTCTTGCTACTTTTAGGATTCTCTCTTTGTCTTTAATTTTAGCCATTTTGATTATAATATGTCTTGGCGTGGGCCTCTTTGGGCTTCTCTTGTTTGGAGCTCTCTGTGCTTCCTGAACTTGGATGTCTGTTTCCTTCCTCAGGTTAGGAAAATTTTCCTCTATTATTTCAACCAATAAATTTTCTGCCCCTTTGTCTCTCTCTTCTACTTCTGGGACCCCTATAATCCGAATGTTAGCATGCTTGATATTGTCCCAGAGTTCCCTTACACTGTTCTCATTCTGTCTAATTCTTTTTTCTCTTTTCTGTTCTGCTTGTGTGATTTTTCTCTAGTCTTTCATCTAGCTCGCTGATCTGTTCTTCTGCTTCCTCTACTCTTCTATTGAGTCCCTCTAGTGAATTTCTCATTTCAAGTATTGTATTCTTCATTTCTGATTGGTTTCTTTTTTATATCTTCCAGTTCTTTTTTAATGTGCTCACTGTGTTCATCCATTCTTCTCTGCATATCTGTGAGCATCCTCATTATATTTTGTTTGAATTCTTTGTCCAGTAGGTCACTAGTTTCTGTTTCACTTAGTTCTTTTTCTGGGGTTTTGTAGTGTTCCCTTGCTTGGAAAGTATTCCTTTGCCTCCTCATTATGCCTCTTTGTGCAATTTCTTTGTACTAGGTGAGTCGGCTATGTCTCCTGATCTTGGAGAAGTGGCCTTATGTATGAGATGCCTTATGAGGCCCAGTAGTGTGCTTCCCTCTTGTCACCAGTCCATAAGAACCAGGAGTGACCCCTTTGTGTGCTACTTGTGTTCTTCTGCTGTGGCAGGGTTGCTCCCACTCCAGGTACCCAGGGAGTCTGATCTTTCCTTCCCTGGCCAGCTGTTTGTAAATCCGGTCTGGGGGGGCCTCAGCACCATTGGCTACAAAGTCTATCAGCCCACTCTTATTGCAAGTGTCCTCTTAATTCGGTTGGTACCCAGTGTAGCTGGTTGCTAGGCTCAGGGGCTACAGTTGTGATAGGCCTGAGGCCAACAAGGCTATTGTCAGTTCTTTTAGGAGTGTAGCTGAGTGGGGTTAGCCCTTGGCATGGGGGCAGTCAATTGTTTCAGGTTTTGGAAGGTGGGGCTGGTCCTTTTTATGGCTATTTGTGAAGCACAAGTCTTCTGCCATTGATAAACCTCACCCCCCACTGGACCACATACACTGTCAAAACAGTCCTGGTCCGTGCACACTTCTCAACCCCCTGGAGTGTACCCTTATGCCACACTGCAGAGGCCCCCACTACTCCCCCAATGCCCCCCACAGTTGACCTGGTCCTCACACAGGCCCTGCCCCACATAGGCAGACACCCTTGCCTGCCTGTAGAGGATCAAGGCACTCAGTCACTGCAGGCTGAAAAGTAGCCTGAGGGCTTGCTGTTAGGTGGAGCCAGTCCCTAGGGCGGGGTTGCCTGCCCTGGCTGAACTGGATTAAATCCATGCTCTAGTGGGTGTGGCAGACCCCTGGGCTAACAGCCCAAGGAATGCACTTCAATGGCCCCCACTGGTGTCCGTATCAGCACGCCTGGACCAGCTCAGAACAATGGCCCCCACCAATGTCTCAGTCTCCGGAGAGGACCCTCCTCTCACCAAGATGCCCCCAGAGCCCCCCAGGTGAGTCTCATTTCACCAAAGGACAGTCAGCCTTCTCTCTGGTGATTTTAGGTTGCTGCAATGAGTGAGTTTGTGCGTGGGCCCTTTTAGACCCGGATCTTTTCGGCTTTCGGCTAATAGCTTTTCTGGGGGTGTCCTCCCTGCAGTTAATAGCCAGCAAAGCCAGACAGTAAGATCCCTGTCTCAGTTGGGCTGAGTCTGAAGGATGGTTATAGCAGTATCACCCCTGCTCCGGACCTCACTCCTCCAGGGAGGGCTGCGTACCTTAGGGAGGCTCCCGCCTGGCCAGCAAGAAGCTCCACTACTCCCAAAGGTGGCTTTTTCCTCTCTGGCTGGAGTTACTGCCTCTTCTGCCTTCGTCAGGACTGTCCCTTGTCGTGGGGGTTCTTTTTACCCAGTTTTCAGTTTTCAATCCGGGGTGATTCTTCCCAAAATTGTTGTAACTTAGTTGTATTCATGGGAGGAGGCGAGTTCAACGTCTGCTCATAGCGCCATCTTGACGAGATCCAATTCCCAAGTTCTTAATGTGACTTATAAGGCTCTTCTTTTTTTTACTCTTTTTTTTTTTATTGCAGTCACATTGGTTTATAACATTACGTAAATTTCAGGTGTACACCATTATTTTTTTACTTCTGTATAGACTACATAATGTTCACCACCAAAACTCTTGTTGCCATCCATCACCATACACACATACCCCTTCACCTCTTTCACCCTCCTGCCACCATCTTCCCCTCTGGTAATTACCAACATGTTCTCCGTATCTATGTGTTTGTTTGTTTGTTTATCTTCCACATATGAGTGAAGTCATACAGTACTTTTCTTTCTCCACCTGACTTATTTCAGTTAGCATAATGTCTTCAAGTTCCATCCAAGTTGTCATAAATGGCAAGATTTTGTCTTTATTATGGTTGAGTGGTATTCCATCTTCTTTATCTATTCATCTATTAATAAGTACTTCAGTTGCTTCCAAGTCTTGACTATTGTGAATAAAGCTCTAATGGACATAGGGGTGCATATATCTTTTCGAATTAGCATTTTCATGTTCTTTGGATAAATACCCAGAAGTGGTATAGCTAGAACATATGGTAGCTCTATTTTCAATTTTTTGAGGAATCTCCATACTGTTTTCCATAGTGGCTACACAAATTTACATTCCCACCAGCAGTATTTGAGGGTTCCTTTTTCTCTACGTCCTCTCCAATGCTTGTTATTTCTTGTCTTTTCCATAATAGCCATTCTGATGGGTGTGAGGTGATATTTCATTGTAGTTGTGATTTGCATTTCCCTAGTAGTTAGTGATGCTGAACATCTTTTCATGTGAGTATAAGGCTCTTCTTGGTCTAGCTCCTCCCTGCTTTTTGAACTTCATCTCCTATAACTCCTTCCACTTCTCGGCCCCTCCCTCCACACATACACAGAAGCTGAGTGCAAATCATACTAAACTGCTGGAAATCCCTTGACTACAACATACCCTGTCAAAAGTCTTTGAGTGTGCAAATGTTTTTCCTTCTCCCTTAAATTTTCTCTTATCTTCTATCTGCTTGGTAACATTCATTCTGCAAGACTCAGGGAAGGTTTTTTTGACCCTTCACATATTAGAATGAAGAAAGAGAAGAAGGAAAGGAGATTTCTCTTTAATATATTCCCAGAAAAGGTAATGCATGAAAGAATAAATTAAGAAAATATAAATTACCAAATGGTGTTGAGGAAGAACACACGGACTTCAGAGTCAGACAGATTTGCGAACTGTGATCCTGAGCAGATTACTTCATCTCTAAGTTTTTTCAGTTGTAATATAATCCCACAGATAGTGCTTATAAGTTTTTCCCTTCTCTCTTTCTCACCCAAAAGAGCAGCATTATTAAAGATTAACATTTGTAAAACGCAATGTAAATTTTAGAATTTACAAGTACTGTTTAAACAATCATCTTATTTATTTAATCTTTTGTTTTTAAAGATTGGCCTTGAGCTAACATCTGTTGCCAATCTTCTTCCTTTTTTTTTTTTTCTTCTCCGCAAAGCCCCCCAGTACATAGTTTTATATTCTAGTTGTAGGTCCTTCTGGTTCTGCTATGTGGGACACTGCCTCATCATGGCTTGATGAGCGGTGCTAGGTCCACATCCAGAATCCGAACCGGCGAAATTCTGGGCTGCTGAAGTGGAGTGCACGAACTTAACCACTCAGCCATGGGGTTGGCCTCTGTCTTATTTAGTCTTTAAGTCAAACCTAAGAAATAGATTGTATTTATCATCCCCAGAGAGAGAAACTGAAGGTCAGAGAGAAGCTGAGTGGCAAAGTCTTGAATCTAGTCCAGGCTCTCTGCTTCCAGATCCCATACTGTCATTTTAAACTGGTCCCTTTGACCTGAAAGGCCCTGATACTACTATACTAAAATTATTTTAACCCTGCTTTTATCTAACTACTTAAAAGTCATTGAAAACATTATTAATCATGCTTTGTTTTTACACTTCAACAATGCATCAAGCTAAGTGGAAGTGAAATCTCAGAAATGAATTACATTTCATATTTCCAATTCTTTTAGGCTGGTATGTTACAGTGCTTGTTAGTTCTCAGTTTAAAAAATTTGGTAAGACATCTGAAGTTGCAGAGCAAAATTTCATGAAACCCTATTGTTTGGTAAGGAAGTATGTGTTGTGCTAAGAATAATAAGCAGTAAGCCACTGAAATGGAACAAAACTATGCATACATATTTATGTAGCTTTTAACAGATGGTTTCATGTATTGGATTATTAAGTGATCTGAATTTTTAAGCTACTTTAATGCAGTAGCATAGCTAAAAACTAGTGCAATCACGTTGCTAAAATAAAAGAGCTGTCTTTTGAAAAATGACCAAAACACATTCAGAAGCCACTTTGAGCCTCCAGAAGTTTTCCATCACTCTAGGTCTCTTCTTCCCTTCACATTCCCAGTGAAAATATGGCAAACATCTACTGATTGGATCAATGTTCAAAGCACATTAGAATCTTCTTTCATAAAATCTTCTCAGATTTAGACTAAGGACAGTCTACCCACTCACTAAACTTGAGTGTATTCAGGATTATCCGTCTAGCCATTTACATCCATCCCTCAATAATGGCTAAAGGGGAAGAGCACTAAAGGGTTATCCATCTTACATTCTGAAATTCCTTATTGAAAGGAAGCTCTGGAAAATTGCTTTTTTAGTTTAGGCAGGGCCACACCTAACATTTGTGGAGCCCAAAGCAAGGGTACAAATAGAGGCCCATTTTCATGTGCCTAAATATCTTAGAGCTATAATTATAACTAATAAAATTTTAACTGAAATAGCTTTCATCATCCTACCTTTGAAAATATACTTTCATAACAACACAGCAGGCAAGGTTTGAATTTAGAATTCTCAGACTCCCATGGTAGGACGTGCTAGTGTGGGATGAGCAGACCCTGATCTGCTTCCCCACTCCTCCCTCCTCCCATTCCACCCACCACTGTGAACCTCTCCCTAGCACATGTGCGAGGCCTCAAGTTCAAGACCTCAGGCCTGAAGCTCAAGCTCTATCCATAGGCTCTTATCCTCCCCTCAGGCCTTGGGAGTACACACCAGAGCTACAGTCTCCCCTTGGGAGGTCAGTAGAGGTAGAAAACCCACACAGGCCCTGGAAGCAATCTCAGAGCCGTTTGACCAAGGGATTCTAGGGTCCCAGTTACCCAGGGCATGGTCTGGGTTGGGAGTCAGGGAGTTGCAGTCTGCCTGGCCCCACAGACTCCTCTGCCTCAAAGAGAAAGTTTCCAGAGAGTGGCCCTCAGAACCACAAGGACCAGAGTAGGTTCCTCTTGCTCAGGTTTATATCTCTTTATTACAAAAATAAATAAATGTTTTCCTCTCCTAAAGGCTATAGCACGTGTGGAGATGCCCCAAGTTTCAACATCAACACTTGTCATTCTAAAAATTCCTCTACTACGCTTTTAAAAAGCAGGTTACAGGAAAGAATAAGAGGCACGAATTGTTATTTTACCTCAAATCTTCTTTTTTATGATATTCTCTTAAATAACTCTAAGGAGTTATTTGACAAAATGCTTGAGATTTAATCTTGCAGTTAGGAGCAGCAATACTCCATTGATATTAATTACCAAGAATATGAAATTCTTAAATTATCAAATTTACATAGTTTTCCCTGTAGACTCAACATTTAATAAATTTTCTTTTACAAATAAGCAAGCAAGACTTTCACCCTCAACCAAAGTAGGGTAACAGCAAGGACCAGACTTACTCACTCACCTGAAACAAGCAAAAAAAAAAAGAGTATCAGACAATGACAGACAGAAGACAATGATCCTTAAGATGAGAAAGAAATGAAGTTAGCCTTAAAATTGCTCCAACTAACTGTCTTGAGAGATTTCCCAGGCCACAGCACCTCAAGGGTGTACTCAAGTGGAGCTTGGCAGATTCCTTAAGCAGAGGTGACAAAATTGGTATTACGGAAAGATCTAGGCCACTAGAGTTGGTAGGACACAGTACCAGAGAGTTGAGAGCTTCAAAACTAGAGAATTCTAGGATCTACAGAGGCTCCCTCTCAAGTATTCAGCTAAGTACTGATTAGTGCATGTGTCTGAAGAAACTCCCTAGACTGAAGAAAGAAACTACCAAAAGGAATAGAAGGAACATAGCCCAGTGTTCACACAGGGCCAAGAATAGTGCCTTTTCCCATCAGTCAGAATGGAAAACCTTGTGACTCATGAGGTATTGAGTAAAGTCCTCAGAAGATTCTTGCCTCACTGGTAGGGAATAATTATCCTTAAACTGAGCACCAAACAAATTTCAAAATCAAAACCTGAAACAATCAAAGTGCTTCCAAGTTAAATTAATTACATCCCAAAATTAAGCTCAATAACACTTATAAGAATAAAAAAATACACAGCTCTCAACAAGGGAAAAATCGCAATGTCCGGCAACCAATAAAAAGTTACCAGGCAGTAAAAGAAGGAGGAAAATACCACCTATTATGTGGAGAAAAGTTAGTAAATAGAAACTGACTCAGAACTGACACAGATGTTAGAATTAGCAGAGAAGGACATTCCAACAATTATTATAATTGTATTACATATGTCCATAAAGTTAAGTAGAGAAATGTAGGATATAAAAAATACTGAAATCAACTTCTAGAGATGAGCAATATAATATGAGATGAAAAATACACTTGATGGGATTGACAGTAGACTAGATATCACAAAAGAAAAGATTGCTGAACTTGAAGACATGGCAGTACAAACTATCCAAAATTAAACACAGGAAGAAGGAAGAAAAAAAAATGAAGGGAACATCAGCAAACTATGAGACAACTTCAAACAGCCACAGGTACATGTAGTTGGAGTTCTGAAAGAGAAGAGGAAGGGAACAGGAAAAAATATTTGAGAAATAATGTCACAACAGCTTCTAATTCCTCATGTAAGGAGCTTTGAAGTAGCCAGTCCATCCTAACAACAAGTAAAAAGCTGTACAGACTGGAAAATGAACAACTCTTCTTGGATCTGTAAAAGAGGGGAGGACACAGGGAAAACCAAGGCCCTCAAGATTGAAGAGATAGTCAGGCAAATACAAGAGGTTGCAGGTCACCAGAGCCCAGACTCACAAGCAGAAGCAACCACAGGAACCAGTGCAAGGGTAGGAAAACCTGAACTGTGATTATGAATTGCTGGAGGCTGAGAGTGGACTAGAGTTTGAGAGTTAAAAACTCCAGGGGACTCAGTTATGGTGACGACCCCAAAATATTGTGGGATTTATCTCCAGGAGCTCAACCAGGTTCTCATAGTAAATATCAGAGAAAAATCCCTCATGCTTCCAGGAGTGAGAAGGGAAAAGAAACCATTTTGAAATATACCAGAAAACTCTGTTCTTCTCAACAAAACCTTTCCTCAGGAGAAGCTAGTTAACCACAGCCTAACCTTCTGGAGCATTAATCAGAGCCTGGGGGAAGGGAAACACCCAGCTTAAGCCCACTTGAAACATACTGTCCCACCTACAGGGGAAGGAAAAAATTGAGAAACACTTGTGAAGTTCACAATCCAGAGGCGTGGGCTCACTAAAAGACTGAAATCTAGTCATAGGACCATAGGTCATGTCTGCTACTCCCACACCTCACCACCACATTATTAAAGGCCTATTTACAGCAGTTTCTTTTACTCAATACATCATGCCTGGCTATCAAGAAAAAATTACAAGACAGACCAAAAGGCAAAAAACACAATTTGAGGAGACACAGCAAGTTATCAGACCAGTAATTTAAAACAAGTATGAATAATATGCTAAAGACTTTATTGTAAAAAGTAGATAAAGCATGCAAGAACAGATGGGCAATGTAAGCAGACAGATGGAAATCCTAAGAAAGATCCAAAAGGAAACACTGGAGATCAGAAACATTGAAACAGAAATGAAGAGCACTTTTGATGGGCTTGTTAGTAGACTAGACATGGCTGAGGAAAGAATCTCTGAGCTAGAGGATATATCAAGAAAATCCTCAAAAACTGAAAAACAAAGAGAACAAAGACTGAAATAAACAAAACAAAATATCCAAGGTCTGTGAAACAACAAGAAAAGTTGTAACATATGTCTAATAGGAATACCAGAAAGAGAAGAAAGAAAGGAACACAAGAAATATTTTAAGAAATAATGACTGAGAATTTCCCCAAATTAATGTCAGACATCAAACAACAGATCCAGGAAGCTCAGAAACCACCACCAAGATCTGAGCCTAAAAAAACTACACCTAACCATATCATTGTCAAACCAGAGAAAATCAAAGATAAAGAATAAAATTCTGAAAGAAGCCAGAGGAGTAAAACATTTTATACAGGAAAGAACAAATGTAAGAATTACATCTGACTTCTCCTCAGAAACCATGCAAGCAAGAAGAGAGTGGACTGAAATATTTAAAATATTGAGAGAAAAAACTGCCAACCTAAAATTTTGTACCCTATGAAATTATCCTTCAAAAGTGAACGAGAAATCAAGATTTTCTCTGAAAAACCAAAATTGAGAGAATTTGTTTCCAGTAGATCTATCTTTCAAGAAATGTTTTAAAAGTTTTTTAGAGAGACAGAATATTATAGATCAGAAATTTAGATCTACGTATAGTAAGGAAGAGCAATGAAGAAGAAAAAAGGGAAGGCAAAATAAAAAATTTTTATTTTTCTTATTCTTAATTTATCTAAAAGATAACAGTTTGTCCAAAAAATAACACTAATAATGTATTTGATTGTGTAAGCTTATGTATATATTTTATGGATGCTTATCTATACTTATCTGTAAGAGAAATGAATGACGGCAATGCCACAAGGTAAAAGAGGAGGGAGTTAGGATGATTTTGTTATTATAAGGTACTTACACTATCTGTGAAGAGTATAGTGTTATTTGAAAGTAGACTTGGTCAGTTGTAAATATTTATTGCAAACTTTAGAACAACCATAAAAAATTAAGAAAAGAAGTATACTTAATGTGCTAAGAAAGGAGAGAAACTTGAATCACATAAAATGCTCAATTAAAATAACAAAAGACAGAAAAGGAGTAGAAGACAAAAACGGAAAAAAATAACAAAGGCAACAAACAGAAAAGAGTAATAAACATGGTAGATATTAATTCGATGATATCAATAATTACTAAGAACATCAATGGTCTAAATACACCAATTAAGAGATAGAGATTATCACAGTGGACCAAAAACCAAGACCCAAATATATGTTTTCTACAAGAAACCCACTTTAAATATAAAGAGGCATATAGACTAAAAGTAAAGGCATGCAGAAAGATATACCATGCTAACACTAATCAAAAGAAAGTGGGAGTACCTATATTAATTTCACACAGAGCAGACATCAGATACTAGACTAAGAAAAATTGTCAGGGATAAAGAGAAGCATCACGTGTTGATAAAAGGGTCAGTACTCCAAAAGACTTAACAACTTTTAATGTATATACCCCTAAGAGCAGCGTTTCAAAATACGTGGAACAAAAGATGATACAACTGTAAGGAGAAATGGATGAATCAACTGCTATAGTTAATAATAATGTTGAATACTTTAACACTCTTCTATCATAAATGGACAGATCCGAAATGCAGAAAGTCAGTGAGGACATAGTTAAACTCAACAGCACCATCAACTGACTATATATAATTGACATCTATAGGCTATTTCATTCAACAATAGTACATCACACATTCTTTCCAAGCTTACATGGAAACTTCACCAAAATAGAACACATTCTGGATCATAAAGCACACCTTAACAAATGTAAAAGAAGAGAAATCATACAATATCTGCTCTCAGACAACAGTGGAATTAAATTAGAAGTCAATAACAGAAAGATAACAGGAAAATCCTAAAATATTTGGAGATTAAACAACACACTTCTAAATAACGCATGAGTCAAATGAGAGTACTGAAGAGAAATTTTAAAACCTTTTGAATTAAATCAAAATGAAAATACAACTTATCAAAATTTTTAGGGTACAGCCAAAGCAGCACTTAGAAGAAAATCTTATAGCACTGAATGCATATCCTAGAAAACAGGAAAGATCTAAAGTCAATAATCTAAGTTTCCATCTTAGGAAACAAGAAAAAATAGCAAATTAAATCCGAAGTAAGAAAGAAAATAAACAATAAAAATTAGAGCAGAAATCAATGAAATTGAAAACAGTAAATCAGAGAAAAATCAACAAAACCAAAAGCTGTTTATTTGAAAAGATAAATAAAATCAATAAGCCTCTAGCCAGGCTAGCTAATAAAATAGAGAGAAGATAATTTATTAGTATGAGATTTGAAAGAAGGAGCATCACTATAGATCCCATGGACAAGGGATAATAAAAGAATACTACGAACAACTCTATGCCCTCAAATTTGATAACCTAGATGAAATGGGCCAATTCCTTTAAAGACATGTCTTCCCAAACTCACATGAGAAGAAATAATCTGAATAGGCCTATATCTATTAAAGAAATTGAATCAACAATTAATAACCTTCCAAAACAGAAATCAGCAAGCCCAGATAGATTCACTGCTGAATTCTACCAAAAATTAAAGGAAGAAATTATATCAATTCTATAGAAGCAAAGGGAAGATTCGTAACTAATTCTTTGAGGCCAGCATTACCCTAATACCAAAACCAGACAAAGACATTATAAGTAAAGAAAACCACAGACCAATATCTCTCGTGAATATAGATGCAAATTTCCAAACACAATATTAGAAAATTGAATCCAACAACATTTAAAAAGAATTATAGGGGCTGGCCCCGTGGCCGAGTGGTTAAGTTCGCGCGCTGCGCTGCAGGCGGCCCAGTGTTTCGTTGGTTCGAATCCTGGGCGCGGACATGGCACTGCTCATCAAACCACGCTGAGGCAGCGTCCCACATGCCACAACTAGAAGAATCCACAACGAAGAATATACAACTATGTACCGGGGGGTGTTGGGGAGAAAAAGGAAATAATAAAATCTTTAAAAAAAAAAAAAAAAAAAAAAAGAATTATACACCGCTACAAAGTGGGATTCATCCCAGGTATGCAAGACTGATTCAGTATTTCAAAAATCAACTAATGTAACCCATCATATCAACAGAGTAAAAAAGAAAAATTGTATGATCATATCAATAGATGCAGAAAAAATATTTGACAAAATCCAACACCCTTTCATGATAAAAACCCTCAGTAAACAGAATAGAGGTGGACTTCCTCAACTCAATAAAGAATATCTGCAAAAAACTACAATGAACATCATATGTCACGGTGAGAAACTCAAAGCTTTCCCATTAAGATGAAGTGCCAGACAAGCATGTCCCCTCTCACCACTTCATTTTAACATCATTACTGGAAGTTCTAGCTGATGCACTATGACAAGATAAGAAAATAAAAGGCATACAGATTCAGAAGGGAAAAATAAAACTGTCATATTCCCAGATGACATGATTGTCTATGGAGAAAATACGAAAGAACTGACAAAACACATCCTGGAACTAACAAGCAATTATAGGAAAGTTACAGGATACAAGTTTAATATGCAAAGTCTACCTCTTTCCTGTATACTAGCATTAAACAAGTGGAACTTGAAATTACAAACACATTAACATTTATCTTATCATCCAAAAAGATCAAAACTTAGGTATAAACCTAGCAAAATATGCACAAGATCTGTAAAAGGAAAACTTTGCTAAGTGAAATCAAAAAAGAACTAAATAAATGGAGAAATATTCCATGTACATGGATAGGAATACTCAATATTCTCATGATGTCAGTTCTTTATTTGATCCATAGATACAATGCAATTACAATAAAAATCCCAGCAAGTTACTTTGTGGATATTAACCAACTGATTCTAAGTTTATATGGAGAGGGAAAAAGGCCCAGAATAGCCATTTAATATTGAAGGAGAAGAACAAAGTCAGATAATCAACTTTAGCTACCCAACTTCAAGACTTACCATAAAGCTGGAGTAACCAAGAACGTGTGGTATTGGTGAAAGAATAGACAAAATGATCAATGGAACATAATAGACAGCCCAGAAATATACCCACGTAAATATAGTCAACTGATCTTTGACAAAGGAGCAAAGGCAGTACAATGGAGCAAAAAGATTCTTTTCAACAAATGGTGCTGGAACAGCTGGACAACCACATGGAAAAAATGAATCTTCACAGACCTTATGCACTTCACAAAACTGAACTCAAAATGTATCACAGACATAAATGTAAAATGCAAAACTACAAAACTTCTATAAGGTAACAGGAGAAAACCTAGATGATCTTGGGTTTGACAATGACTTTCTAGATACAAAATCAAAAGCACAATCCACGAAAGAAATAATTGATAAACTGGATTAATTTAAATTAAAAACTTCTTCTCTGTGAAAGATTATATCAAGAGAATGAAAAGACAAGTCACAAACAGGGAGGAAATATTTGAAAAAGACACATCTGATAAAAGACTGTTATCCAAAATATACAAATAACTCTTAAAACTCTACAGTAAGAAAACAAACAACCCCATTAAAAAAGTGGCCAAATACCTGAGTAAACCCCTTATCAAAGAAGATATACAGATGGGAAGTAGCATATGAAAAGAAACTCTTCAAGTATCATCAGGGAAATGTGAATTGAAACAACAGGATACTACTACATGACTATTAGAGTGGCAAATATCTGGAACACTGATAACACAAATGTTAGTGAGGAAATGGAGCAACAGAAACTCTCATCCATTACTGTTGGGAATGCAAAATGGTACAGCCACTTTGGAAAATGGTTTAACGATTTCCTATAAGACGAATATCCTCTTACCATACAATACATATACTCTTACCAGCAATCACACTCCTTGATATTTACCCATGGGAGTTGAAAACTTATGTCCACAGAAATTCTGTATATGAATGTTTATAGCAGCTTTATTCATAATTGCCAAACCTTGGAAGCAACCAAGATGTCCTTCAGTAGGCAAATGATATATTGACTGCGATGCATTCAGACAACGAAATACTATTCGGTGTAAAAGAGCTTCAAGCTATGAAAAGACATGGAGGGATCTTACATACATATTACTAAGGGAAAAAAGCCAATCTGAAAAGGCTACATACTGTGTGATTTCAACTATGTGACATTTTGGAAAAGGCAAAACTATGGAGACACTAAAAAGATCAGTGGTTTCCAGGGTTTGGTCACGGGGAGGGATGAACAGGCAGCACAGAAAATTTTTGAGGCATTAAAATACTTTGTATGGTACCATAATGATGGATACATGTCATTATACATTGCCCAAACCCATAGAATGTACAATACCGAGAGCAAACAGTAAACTACAGAGTTCGGCTGATTATGATGTGTCAATGTCTGTTTATCAGTTGTAACAAGTGTACCACTCTGTGGGGGATGTTGATAATGAAGGAGGCTCTCCGGGGGTGGAGGGAGGACAAGAATATATACGAAATCTGTATCTTCCTCTCAATTTTGCTAAGAACCTAAAACTGCTGTAAAAAAGTAGCATCTTAATTTTTTAAATGACCAAAAATTTTCCAAATTTGATGAAAACTATAAACCAACAGATACAAGAAGCTCAACAAATTTCAAGCACAGGAAGCATGAAGAAAACAACATCCAGCCAAAACTATCTATAAAGAGAATCAAAACAGTCAAAATTATTAATACAGAGAAAATCTTCAAAGCACCCAGAGAAAAGGGACACATTGCATAGAGAGGAACAAAGATAAGGAAGACAGCAGACTTCTCATCAGAAATAATACAAGCAAGAAGACAGTGAAGCAATATCTTTAAATTACAGAAAAGAAAATCTGTCACTCTAGAATTCTATATCCAAGGAATGTACATTTCAAAAACAAAGGCAAATAACTGAAATAACATGTCTAGCAGACTCACACTATAAAAAACAGTAAAGAAGTTTCTTTAGGTAGAAGAAAAATGATGCGAGTTGCAAATATAGATGTACTCAGAGGACTGAAGACAGTGAAAATGGTAACTATTTTAATAAATATATGCTTTCCTTATAACTTAAATCTCTTTAAAAATAAATAATAGCAATGTAGTATGTGGTTTATAACGTATGTAAAAGTAAAATGTATGACAATATCATAAAGGCCAGGAGACAGGAAATGGGAATATAGCATTGTAAAGTTCATATATCATATGTGAAGTGGCACAATATCACTTAAACTTAGATGATTATAAATTAAACACGTTTACTATAAATTCTAAAGCAACCACTGAAATAATGAAACATTATTACAAAGAATTACAGCTAATAAGTAAAAATATTGAATCATAAAAGGTAACCAATTAATCCAAAAGAAGACAGAAAAAGAGCAAAGGGAGAACAAAAATAATAGCTGGGACAAATAGAAAACAAACAGCAAGATAGATTTAAACCTAATAATATAAATAATCACATTACATATATAAATGGCCTAAACAGCCCTAATTAATAAGACAGAACTTGTAAAATTAGATAAAAATGCAAGATACAACTACTTCTGTTCATAAGAATCACATTTAAATATATAAACATAAATAAGATAAAAGTGAAAGGATGGAAAATGAAAACTACAGTTATCATTAAAAGATCAAATCTGCATGGCTTATAAAGGACTCAATTCAACTTAATTATCAAGAGTTTATTGAGTGCCTAGGATGTCAATCTATGCTGAGTCCTGGAGATAAAATGGAGAGCAAGAAGGCTCAGTCTCTATCCTAGAGGAGAAGATAACTTTAAGTGTGAAACTAAACTTGTGTGTGTGAGTGTGACGAGTACTATGGAAGGGGATGAGGATGACAAGTACTATGGAAGGAGAAATGCAGATACTATGGGAGAATATCGCAAGGAGTTTGAAATGTGTCCTCCAGGATGGTTAGTCACTGTCCTTTTTATTTGTTTAAATAAGCACTTGCTCCTCTGATTGCGAGCTCCCCAAAGCAGAGAGCAGGCTTCTGCTGTTTTGTATCCTCTGCGATGCACTTTGCTCAGTAGGTACTCAGCCCAGGTTTTAGAATTGGATTAATTTCCAACCAGAGCCACTGGGGAGAAAAGGGAAAAAACTTTTAAAAGTGAAAAACTTTTTATGGTACTAACCTCTAGATCTAACACTCCCATTTTACTGGCCTTCCACCCTATGTATGTACCATGTGCCCTCAAACATGTTACTCTCCATCCTATGACAATTTATTTCACAAAAACATGGACATATTCATCCCATTTGGCAGCCCACTGCCTCCCTGTTCCTCAAGCATGGCCCATGAGCAGTAGAATTTTCTGCTCCTGGAAAAATGTCTTTCCAGGTACTTTGGCAAAAAGATCTCCAGGCAACTTTAAAAAGAACATGAAGAGAATTAGATTTTGGAGAGCCTGCCCCAGGGCCTACCAAGCAGTTAGAAAAGCATTTTAGACCCATACAGGAAAATATATAAGAGACGAGTTTTTATCATGCACCCCTCAAGTCCAGCTGCTAGTTTGCAGTAATTTCCTGCTATTGTTTTAGTCTGGGTTTTCAGATTGGTTACATGTAACTGGATGGGACAAACTAAATGAGTAACAAAGATGCATTGTTTACTTGAGGAACTCCGCCTATATTACTGTCTAATAATTTAATTTGTAGACTGTTAAATGATTTAAATCCCATGAATTGTAGAAGGTTCTGAAACTTTTGCTTCCACTGGGCTTTTTTACACAAAGAATCAAATCAGAGTCTTGTGAGACAAATGATAGTGACTTTGAGAATTTTTCTGGCATTTCAGCAAAGTTATTAAGAGACAAGGCATTTCCACAGTTTGCAGAGATCAAATCTTAATAAGACAAGAAAGCCCACATTCCTATGATGCCGAAATGGATAGGAAGTCTATAAATCTTTCTATCCCTTCTCCATTTCTATTTCCTGACAAGCTGACTGGTTGGAGGGCAATCCCTCCACAGCAGCTATACTGACAAAATGAAAAAAATTAGTTGCTTTCATTTATTTACTCGTTTTGCCATGGGAATTTCCTGCAAGCATGTATAATAATAATAACTTGTTAAGCAAATTATTGTCTACATCTTATTTCGATTTCTTCTGAAGAAATTCCACAGAGGAGCTTTCCTTGTTATCTTATTTCCTAAAATGGTAAAATATCCGTTTCTGGGGGACTCCTTGCTTTCTGTCATTTTTTACAAGACAAAGACACTTTGTTCTCACAGATGTGATTTAAAAATTGTGGCACAATGGCAAATCTAATTCAGACCAACTAGTTGGAAACTAAATAGCCAGATGATATAATGCGTTATTAAGTATTTATGAAGTAATCTGGGAGAATATGCAGCTGGTCCCCGGTTCCTTAATAGATGTAAGAGTTCCCAGTATATTTCACTGATTGATTACATGAATTTCCTTATTACAGTGGTATATTAGGAAAGAAATCTTTAATCATCAGATGCCTTTGTCTGTAAGACTATCTTTCTGGAATAAAAGGGGCAACTGTTTTCATAGTAACAACAGAAATAGCATTTGTTCCAGAGAAATTCTAGATAGAAATATACTCAAATATAGATTGTATTCTAGAATTACTTAATTGCAGTTGCCTCATTAAGTTATTTGTTTGAAATGAATCACGTTGTCAGCAATTCACTATATGTAAGTTAAAATCCAGCTATTCATTAATATGTGAGGAAGATATCTTTGGGTTTTTCCTCAAAAACGTCAGCTTATTTTCCATGAAATTGTATAAGCTCAAATGTTTAAATAGAGTTATACAATGTTCTTCAGATAAATTTGCTTTGAAGTTGAGAATATGTCCAAAACATGAAAATCCAAAACTGAGCAGTCTTGGAAAGTTCCAGGGACTATAAATAGAATTTCTAAATTGGAAATGTCATTCCAACCTTCTCCTCCACCTTACTGCAGGGACTTTAATAATTGCCCTTGTTGCCTTAATTTCCTTTAGTATAGTGAGACTACTTCCTAGGATTATTGGGCACCATGTGATCTTTTTCAGTTACATTCAGTAGCATCATAGAGGATTCTCTGGTAGGGAAAGAAGCATATTCATAATATAAGTAACTTTGCATAGCTGACCTTCGAAATCACTAGTTGCCTTTCTAAGACACCAACACTCCTAGAAGCAATGTTATTCTTGAAGCCATTTCAGGGGTCATTTTCCATTATGCCCATTGATGTAATCTACACAGTAATATCATGATGGGCAGTCTATAACCACAATTATTCGTTATCCTGATGTACTGCTATGTAAATTTAAATATAGATATGTAATTCAGGACCTTGAATGGAACCATAAAAATCAAGTTAAATCATTTTGTTTAGCAAAGCAGCAAGTGAAGATAAATAATTTTCCCTAAACCACATGGCCATTTGGTGTCAGAACTAATAATAGAACAGGTGTCTCCTATTCCCAAGGTCAGTGCTGGATGGACCTGCTACCATGTCTGTAGAATCAGCCTGAGTATACAGAAAAAGCAAACACACAAATTTTTTAAATCACAGAGAAACAAGAGTGGAAAATACTCATCATTTATTTCTTATCATCCCATATTTTTATTATATGGATACAGAAATGTCTCATTAGTAATTCCTATACATGAACTAAATTGAAAAAATAAAGATCAAACAGCTGGTATTTCAGTTTGTTGCTATGTAGCTCTGAATAAGAAATTAGGACTTCTGAGTTGAATAACATAATTTTTTTTGAAAAGTCTAAGCCTTATTACTCTACCTAGAGATAAAAGGCCAGAATGACACACATCTAAGGAAAAAATAAAAAGTTACACAGCAATAAGGTACATTTCTCTCTCCTTTTTAACAACCACCCAGTTAATAAAGAGTTTCTTCTGTTGGTAGATTTTTAGAGTATTTTAAGAACCTGGAGTGTAAGACTGGAGGACCAAGCAAATTCAAATAATTCATTCAAATAGTATCTGTGTGGCCACTAATTCTCAGCAGTACCTATGGAAACATCTGTATTTCCAACTCCTCTAAGTTCATGTTAAGTTATACAATATGTACCTTCTTATGATGGCTTCATCTCCTTTTTAATTCTCTAGTCCTCTGCCCTCAGGGAAAATGCCGACTTTCAATTATCATTTGAAATACTTCTCTTTTTCCCATTTGTTGAAAGATGACTTTATCCCTAGTTTATTGCAAATAACCACACCAGCCAGCATTCTCTTCATTATCTCCCCAACTATGCAACTCAGAGTACATCTGTTTCCATCTGAAAATATGCCTGCAGCTTCCCAAGGCTGAATCCCGCTGTCCTGTCACCTCGCTCTCGCTGCCTTCTCCTCCCCTCTCCTTCTTCAGCTCATTCATTCAATGAATAGTTCTCTTCAGTCACCTCATGGGTTCTTTCCCCTCAGCCCAAGAACATGTTCTAGTTACTCCTACATTGAACAAAATCTTTATTTGACCTTAATGCCTTTTCAGGTTCTATTTCTGCATTTTTCAGGCAAGCTGAGTTTATCCACTAAAACGCACATTATAATAAAAAACTTAATGCCATGGAGGAAATGGTCAAAATATATCTTAAAGGTAAATACAAAGACTATAGACAATATGATTCCAATTTTGTGAAAAAATATGTATGTTTGCGTAGGAAAAAGTATAAAAGACTGTACACACACAAAGAGAGACAGAGACAGAGAAACATAAAGTTTTCTCTGGGTAATGACAATACATGTGATTTTTACTTTCTTCTTTATGCTTTTCTATATTTTCAAATTAGTTTTAAATTTTTTTAATTAATAAAATTTGTTTTTTGAGCAGTTTTAGGTTCACAGAAAAATTGAACAAAAAGTGCAGAGAATTCTCGTATTCCCATCGTCTCCGTACATACAGCGTCCTCTACAATCAACATCCCACACTAGAGTGGTTTATTTATTACAATCTTTGAATCTAAAATTATACATTACCATCCGAAGTTTCTAGTTTATATTACAATTCACTCCTGGTGGTGTACATTCTATGGATTTGGACAAACGTGTAATGACATATATCCATCATTACACTGTCATGTAGAGTATTTACACTACCCTAAAAGTCCTCTGTGTTCTGCCTATTCATCACCCCCTACCCCTCTAATCCCTAGCAAACACTGATCTGTTGACCGTCTCCATAGTTTTGCCTTTTCCAGAATGTCATATAGTTGGAATCATACAATATGTAGCCTTTTCAGATTGGCTTCTTTCACTTAGTAATATACATTTAAGTTTCTGCTGTGTCGTTCCATGTCTTGACATTTCATTTCTTTGTAGCACTGAATAAGGTTTCATTGTCTAGATGTACCACAGTTTATTCATCCACTCATCTACTAAAAGACATCTTGATTGCTTCCAAGTTTTGGCAATTATGAGTGTAGCTACTATAAACATCGGTATGCAGGTTTTTGTGTGGACATAAGATTTTGACTCCTCTGGGTAAATATCAAGGAGTGTACTTGCGGATCATGTGATAAGAATATGTTTAGCTTTGTAAGAAACTACCAAACTCTTTCAAAGGGGCTGTATTGCATTCCCACCAGCAATGTATGAGAGTTCCTGTTGCTCTATCTCCCAGCAACTAGTGTTGTCAGTGTTCCAGATTTTGACCATTTTTAGATGCGTAGTAACATTTCATTGTTGTTTTAATTTGCGTTTCCCTGATGACATATGATGAAGAGCTTCTTTTCATATGCTTATTTCCTAGCTGTGTATCATCTTTGGTGAGGTGTCTGCTCAGATATTTGGTCCATTTTTTAATGGGATTGTTTGTTTTCTTATTGTGGGGTTTTAAGAGTTCTTAGTATATTTTGGATAAATAACTTTTTATCAGATGTGACTTTTGCAAATATTTTCTCCCAGTCTGTGGCTTGCTTTATCTTTCTCTTGACATTGTCTTTCGCAGAGCACAAGTTTCCGATTTTAATATAGCCCATCTTGTCCATTATTTCTTTCATGGATCATGCCTTTAGTGTTGTATCTCAGATGTCATCATCCTACCCAACATCATCTAGGTGTTCTCCTACATTATCTTCCAGAAGCTTTATAATTTTGCATTTTACATTTAAGTCTGTGATCCACTTTGATATAATTTTTGTGAAGAGTATAAGGTCTATGTCTAGACTCATCCCTCTTTTTTTTTTTTTTTTTTGCAAGTGGATGTCAGTTTTTCCAGCACCATTTGTTGACAAGACTATCTTTGCTCTATTGTATTGCCTTTGCTCCTTTGTCAAAGATTAGTTGACTATACTTATGTGGGTCTATTTCTGAGCTATCTATTCTGTCCCATTGATCTATTTGTCTATTCTTTGAACAATACCACACTGTCTTGATTACCGTAGCTTTATAGTGAGTCTTGATGTCGAGTAATGTCCATCCTCCAACTTTATGCTTCTCCTTCAATATCAAATTGGCTATTCTGAGTCTTTTGCATCTCCATGTAAACTTTAGAGTCAGGTTTTTGATATCCACAAAATAACTTGCTTTGATTTAGACTGGAATTGCGTTGAATCTATAGATTGAGTTGGGAAGGACTGACATCTTGACAATATTGAGTATTCCTATCCATGAACATGGAACATCTCTCCATTTATTTAGTTCTTTGGGGGGGGGGGCGAAGATTCACCCTAAGCTAACATCTGTTGCCAATATTCTTCTTTTTCTTCCCTCCCCAAAGCCCCAGTTTATGTTGTATATCCTAGCTGTAAGTCCTTCTAGCTCTTCTATATGAGCTGCTGCCACAGCATGGCAACTGACAGGCAGGTGGTGTCGTTCCACATCCAGGAAAAAAACCAGGGCCACAAAGCAGTGAAAATGTCAAACTTTAATCACTAGGCCATCAGGGCTGGCTCTATTTAGTTCTTCTTTGATTTCATTTATCAGAACTTTGCAGGATTCCTCTTATAGATCTTGTACATATTTTGTTACATTTATGCCTAAGTATTCCATTTTTGGAGTGATAATATAAAAGGTATTGTGTTTTTCATTTTAAATTCCACTTGTTCATTGATGGTATATAGGGAACAGATTGACTTTTGTATATTAACCTTGTATCCTGCCACCTTCCTATAGTTGCTTATTAGTTAGAGGAGAGTTTTGTTGATTCTTTCAGGATTTCTACATAGATGATCATGTCATCTGTGAACATAAGTGTTTTATTTCTTCCTTCTGAATCTGTATACCTTTTATTTCCTTTTCTTTTCTTATGGTACTAGCTAGAACTTCCAGTATGTTGTTGAAAATGAGTGGTGGTAGGGGACATCCTTGCCTTGTACCTGTTCTCAGTTGGAAAATTTCATGTTTGTTACCATTAAGTATGTTAGCTGTAGGTTTTTTACAGATATTCTTTACCAGTTGAGGAAGTTCCCTCTCTCTTCCTAATTAGCTGAGAGTTTTTATTATGAATGAGTATTGGATTTTATCAAATGTTTTTCTGCATCTGTTGATATGATCATGCAATTTTTCCTTTTTAGCCTGTTGATGTGATGGATTACATTAATTTATTTTGAAATGTTGAATCAGTCTTGCATACCTGGCATAAATCCCACTTAGTTGTTATATATAATTCTTTTTATACAGTATGCATTCAATTTGCTGATATTGTACTGAGGACTTTTGCATCTATGTTCATGAGACATATTGGTCTGAAGTTTCCTTTTCTTGTAATGTCTTTGCTTTTTGTATTAGGGTAATGCAGGCCTCATAGACTTAATTAGGAAGAATTCTCTTTGCTTCTATCCTCTGAAGGAAATCATATAGAATTGGTGTAATTTCTTCTTTAAACTTTGTAGAATTCACAAGTGAACACATCTGGGCCTGGTGGCTTTCTATTTTAGGTGGTTATTGATAACTGATTCAATTTCTTTAATGGATATAGGCCTATTCAGATTATTTCTTCTTGTGTGAGTTTTAGCAGATGTGTCTTTCTGGGAATTCGTCCATTTCATCTAGGTTATCAAATATGTGGGCATAGAGTTGTTCATAGTATTCTTTTATTATCTTTTAATGTCCATGGGATCTGTAGTGATGTCCCTTATTTCATTCTTTATACTAGTAAGTTATCTTCTCTTTATCTTCTAATTAGCCTCTCTAGAGGCTTATTGATTTTACTGATTTTTTCAAATAACCAGCTTTTGGTTTTGCTGACTTTCTCTACTGATTTCTTATTTTTTATTTTATCAATTTCTGCTCTAATTTTTATTATTTATTTTCTTCTTATTTTTTGGATTTAACTTGCTCTTCTTTTTCTAGTTTCCTATGGTTGAAGCTTGGATAACACATTTTAGATCTTTATTCTTTTCTAGGACATGCATTCAATGCCATAAATTTTCCCATGTGCACTGATTTGGCTGCATCACATAAATTTTGATAAGTTGTATTTTCATTTTCATTTTTTTCCAAATACTTTTTGTTTTGAGTTCTCCTCTTTGATTCACGTGTTATTTAGAAGTGTGCTGTTTAATCTCCATGTGTTTTAGGATTTTGCTATTGTTCTGTTATTGAGTTCTAGTTTAATTCCATTGTGGTCTGACAGCAGACATTGTATGATTTCTATTCTTTTAAATTTGTTGAGGTGTGTTTTATGGTCCAGAATGTGGTCTATCTTGGTGAATGTTCCATGTGAGCTTGAAAAGAATGTGTAATCTGCCATTTTTGGATGAAGTAGTCTATAGATGTCAGTTGTATCTAGTCAATTGATAGTGCTGTTGAGTTCATCTATGTCCTTTTTGATTTTCTGCCTGTTGGACCTGCCCATTTATTATGGAAGAGTATTAAGTTCTTCAACTTTATTATCAACTATAATAGTTGATTTATCTATTTCTCCTTACAATTCTATCAGCATTTGTTTCGTGTATTTGATATACAGTTGTTAGGGGCATACACATTAAGGATTGTTATGTCTTTTGGAGTACTAATCCCTTTATCAATATGCAATCCCTCTCTTTATCTCCTGATAACTTTTATTATTCTGATGTCTGCTCTGTCTGAAATTAACATAGCTACTCCTGCTTTCTTTTGATTATTGTTGGTATGGTAAATCTTTGTCCATTTATTTACTTTTAAATTATGTGCATCTTTATATTTAAAGTGGGTTTCTTGCAGACAACATATAGTTGGATCTTGTTTTTTGATCCTCTCTGACAATTTCTGTCTTTTAATTAGAGTTTAGATAATTGACATTTAAAGTGATAACTAATGTAGTTGGATTAATGTATACCATATTTGTCACTATTTTCCATTTGTTGTTCTTATCCTTTGTTCCTATTTTTGTCTTCCACACCTTTTCTGCCTTTTGGGGTTTTAAATTATTTTTATATTTTGAAATTTTTCTCCTATAAACATATAATGGTTTTTTAATTTTAAAAAACTCAAAAAGAATGCTTTTGATTTGATATACTGAATAAAAATGTGTCTTCTTATTTGTTTCTCTTAGTTTCTCATCTTCAGGCACAATATGTAGAATTTTGGGAGCATCTCTTCCTAGCTTCAAGCACTCTGCAACCCTAAGTCCATTCCTACTCTTCTTTGTTCACCTCTCTCTCTTCCTTTCACCAAATTAGGACATCTCCAAAAGATGCAGTCTTCAATTCTTCTGCCTATACCACTCTTCACTAGCCCATAGAGAACTCCAAAATTCTCTCTGTGTAACTCCAGCTATCCCTTCTACATGGATCAATTCTAATATTCATTTCCTGCACTGCTTATAGGATACTCCTCTTGAGTGCCGCATCACTACCTCAAATTCAACATCTCAAAAACCCTGCTGATCACTTCTCACCTCAAGCCAGTTTTCCTCTTCACTTTACTACTTGTGTCAATTTATCTCCCAATGAGAAAATATCATTTAAATGTTTCCCTTTTTCCTATATATTTAGCTAAGTGTTACCTGTTTTCCATTTCTCTGAATAATCTTTTATGGCAGTTTATTTCTTTTCATTATCATTACCTCCATCTCAATTTAGTCTCTTACCACTTTGTGCTTGGATTGCTAAACAGCCTCCTTATTATTGTCACCATTGTAATCTCTTCCTCCCGTCCCTCAAATATAAATTATTTTCTTGCTGCTCAAGATCACCTGAAAGCTAGTTAAGAACGCAGAATCTTGAGCTCCGCTCCAAGCTGTGGTATCAGACTCTACATTTTAACAAGTCTTCTAGGTGATTCATTTGTTCACTGAAGTTTTTAAATCTCTTCATTTATTTGTACCACAATACCCTGTCACCTAAAGGATCTTCTCTTCTCTAGTCAAACTCCCCAAGCTCAGAGTTCTCCTCCTCCATGAGGCTGTCCCATACCACTCCACCTCACGGGGTTCTCTCTTTCACAGAATGGCTGTTGTAAGTTTCCACTCATTTGGGCCCTTAGTATTCTATTTATCTTTTCTCGTAACATGTTGGCCTTCCTTAACTAGATTGTAATTGCCTGAGGAAAGGCTTGGTTCTCTTTCCCCCCATACAACTGGATGAATGATAAGTGTTTATAGATGAAATATTTTGGTTCAATGCTTTCTATGCTGAAAATCTTTTACGTGTTTTCACATTTTAGAAATATTTTATTTTATACCATATCCTACTGACTCTTTAAAGTTTATTCTGTGCCTCAGAAGAATTCAAGTGTATATTTGTCTCCCTAAATAAATTGAAACATTTATACTTGTAACAGATTTCCCTAAAATATAATAGCTAAGATTCATTGATTTATCTCTGTGTTCCAAATATGTTTTGATTTATTGTATTTAAACTCTCATATTCAGCAAGGAAATGTGTTCTGTTGTTTTCCAGAGCCATTTTACAGATGGAGAAAAGTGAGGTACAGAAAAGTTAATGATCCTGCCTAAAGTTACACAGTTGTAAGTGGTGAAGTCAGGCTGGTAACTCCTAATGATTCTTAACTATTAGGTACGTAGCCTAGTTCATTTTCCTATATAATTAGCATGCACTGTTGATTCCAATTAATCAGAATTATAGGAAAAAATCAAGAGCTATAAAGATTAGTTATAGGATATCTGTAAGAAATTTGATTCCCTGAGAAAAAAATTAAATAAGTATGGAAAAGTTTCCACTTTGGAATGTCAGATAATTCTTCTCCATCACTATTTATGCATAAATGTGAATCTATAACAGCATCTCTAGTTGCTTTTAATGTAAAGCTAGAAGAGTTAAATGATAATCATTTATTTACAGCCTTCAGAATTTGCTCTTATTTGGCTATATGTCAAGTTTATTGCCCTCAGATAACTAATCTTTTACAGAAAATCTTTTTTTCTGAAAAATATATTCCAATATAACGATGTGTTGACTGAAGTTAATACCCTATGGCAATGTTGTGATTGCTAGAAAATCTAAAGTAACCCAAATCTTTAATAAGAAAATTAAACTTCATAAGAAGAGGGTGCAAAGGTCAAGGAAAAACTCAACCAATATCTTCTTCACATCTAAAGCATTACTGAAGCAGCAATTTAGACTGATAATTACATTCAATAGCATTTCAGAAGTAATATACAAAACAAGCCTTTCCATCACCAATGTATTTCAATAATTGTGTTCTTTCCTAATACACCCCTCTACAGCAGAAAATGGTAGAGTAGGAAAAGCAAGGGCTTGGGAGCCAGGCAGGCCTAAGGCTAAATCTCAACTGATTGTTAACCTTGGGCAAATTTCTTAACTTCTTAGGACACATGTTACCCAAACTGGAAAGTAAAGATAAAATGCCTCTGTTGCCAGGGTTTCAAAGAATAAATCTAATGTCTGTAAATTTCCTTAAAGTGTTTAAAATATTATAGCTAGCATTATGACTTTAGGTACAGTAGTTACCAGTCATATTGAAAGATTACAAATAGAGAAAGGAAGGCAATTTTAAAACCGGAAGAGTGACTTCAGCAAGATAGTGAAATAGGAAACCCTAGACTTTGTTCCCCGACAGAGACAC
The DNA here is from genome assembly GCF_041296265.1 of Equus caballus. Lineage (NCBI taxonomy): Eukaryota > Metazoa > Chordata > Mammalia > Perissodactyla > Equidae > Equus > Equus caballus. Next base: position 51,051,059 of record NC_091691.1, read on the forward strand.
AAACTTAACAACATTATACCATCTAAAAAATCTTTAAGAGAACTCCAGAAACCAGCGAAGAAGTTGCAGTATCCTAGGCAATTGCAAAGCCAAGACCAGCTGCATTGAAATGAATAAGAAAAGTCATTGCATTTCACCCATGATAGCCCTTCCCCAAAGCCAACAAAGAACCTGACCTAAGCAAATGGATACCTAAGACTTATGTGACAAAAAATCAAAATAATCATCTTAGAAGTTCATTGAACTGCAAGCAAAAACAAACAACTAAATGAAATCAAGAAAATGATGCATGAAAAAAATGAGAATGTCAACAAAGAGCTACTAGTAAAAAAAAAAAAAGAACTTCTAGAATTGAAGAATACAATCACATAATTGAAAAATTCACTAGTAGGGTTCACCAGTAGATTTAATCAAAGAGAAGAAAGAATCAGCAAATTCAAAGATAGATCATTTAAAATCTTCGAGCCAGAGGACAAAAGAGGAAAAAGAATGAAGAAAAGTGAAGAAATTCTAAGAGACTCATAGGACACTATCAGATGAACCAATATACACATTATGTAAGTCCCAGAAAGAGAAGAAAGAGAGATGGGGCAGAGAGTGTATTTGAAAAAATAATGGCCAACCACTTCCAAGTTTGAGGAAGGAGAGAGACAACCAAATTCAAGAAACAAAAGATTCCAACTAGGATGAGCCCAAAGAGGACCACACTGAGACACATTATAATAAAACTGACAAAAGTGAAAGACAAAAATAAAACTATGAAAGAAGCAAGAGAAAAGCAACTCATCACGTACAAGGGCACTCCCATAAGATTATCATTGAATTTCCCAGCAGAAACATCACAGGCCAGAAGGGAGGGGGATGATATATTCAAAGTGCCAAAAGAAAAAAATAAGTGCCAACCAAGAATACTTTATCTGACAAAACTGTCCTTCAAAAATGAAGGAGAAATAGAGCTTCTCAAATAATCAAAACTGAGAGATTTCATCATCACTAGACCTGACTTATAAAAAATACTAGAGTCCTTAGAATTAAAATGAAAGAGGGCTAGACAACAATATGAAAACATAAAAATATAAAGCTCTCTGGTAAAGGTAAATATACAGAAAAATATAGAATCTTATAATATTGTAACGATAGTGTTAAAATAGACAGTTAAAATTAAAATAGATAATCAATAACTGAAGTTAGGTTGTTATCAGTTTAAAATAGATTGTTATAACTATGTTTTAATAATCCCCATAGTAACCACATAGAAAATGCTTAGAGAAGATACACAAAAGAAAATAAGAAAGGAATCGAGGCACGCCACTACAAAAAAAAATCAATCAGAGGATGCAGCAAGAGAGGAAAAGGGGGACAAAATAACTACAAGATATACAGAAAACAGTTTTTAATGGCAATGGTTAGTCATTTCCTATCAGTAATCAATGTAAAGGTAAATGGATTGAATTCCCCAATCAAAAGACATAGAGTGGCTACATGGATTTTTAAAAAATCCATCTATATGCTGTCTACAGGAGTTTCACTTTAGATGTACACAGGGTAGAAAAACATATTGCATGCAAATGGCAGCCAAAATAGAGAAGAGGTGGTCATACTTATATCATACAAAATAGACTTTAAGTCAAAATTATTAAAAAAAAAAAAAAAAAAGAATAGCAGAATGGCTGTTGAAAATCGAATAGCAGAATAAGAGGAGAATGAGAAGAGACATTTAATGAAATGGGACAATTCTCCCAGGGGTTAAGGTGATATTCATAGAGAGAAAAACTATGAAAGGAGAGTAAAGAATAATATCCCTATTGAATGTTGATGCAAATATCCTCAACAAATTACTAGCAAACTGAATTCAACAGCACATTAAAAGGATTATGTACCATCCCCAAGTGAGATTAATTCCCAGAATTCAAGACTGGTTCAACTTATGAATATCACTCAGTGTGATACACCACATAAACAAATGAAGGACCAAAACCACATGATCATCTCAGTTAATGCAGAAAAAGCACTTGAGAAAAGTCAACACTCTTTCATGATAAAACATTCAACAAAATAGGAATAAAAATAAATTCTCATAATAAAAAAGCACCATAATAAAGGCTATGTGAAAAACTCACAGCTGACATCATATTCAATGGCAGAAAACTGAAAGCTTTTCCTCTAAGATCAAGAACCAGGCTAGTATGTTCACTCTCAACACTTCTATTCAACATATTACCGAAAGTCTTAGCCAGAGGAATTAGGCAAGAAAAAGAAATAAAAGGCATCCAAATTGGAAAAGAAGAAATTAAACTGTCTCTGTTGGTAGATGACATGATCTTAAATGTAGAAAGCCCTAAATATTCCACACCAAAAAAGCCCTGTTAGAACTAATAAACAAATTCAACAAAGTTTCAGAACACAAAATCAACACACAAAAATCAGTTGCACTTCTATACACTAGCAATAAATCCAAAAAGGAAATTAAGAAGACAATCTCATTTACAACAGCACCAAACAGAATAAAATGCTCAGGATTAGCTTAACCAAGGAGATGAAAATTTGTACACTAAAAGCTGAAAACATTTCTAAAAGATATTAAAGAAGATACAAATAAATGGAAAAATATTCTGTGTTCATTCATATTGCTAAGATGTCCGTACTACCCAATCTACAGATTCGATGCAATCCCTTCAAAAGCCCAATAACGTTTTTTGCAGAATTAGAAAAATCCTCATAAAATTCATATGGAATCTCGAGGGATCCCAAATAGCCAAAACAATCTTGAAAAACAAAAAAAACCTAGAGAACTCATACTTACTGATTTCAAAACATATTACAAATCTACAATATTCAAAACAATATGGTTCTGACATAAAGAGAGACATATATATTGGTGGAACAGAGTACAGAGCTCAGAAATAAACCCTTGTGTATATAGTCAAATGGTCTTCAATAAAGGTGCCAAGGCTACCTGATGAGGAAAGGATAGTTTTTTCAACAAATGGTGCTGGGAAAAGTGGATATCCACATGCAAAGGAATGAAATTGGACCCTTACCTTATGCCATATACAAAAGTTTACTCATAATGGCTTAAAGACCAAAATGTGACACTGAAATTATAAGACTCCTGGAATAAAACAGGGGAAATCTTCATGACGTTGGGTTTGACAACGGTTTCTTGAATATGAATGCTGAAAGTACAGGCAACAAAAGCAAAAACAGACAAATGGCACTACAAATCAAACTTAAATACTTCTTTGCAGCAAAGGATACAATCAACAGAATGAGAAGGCAACCTAGAGAATGAGAGAAAATATTGCAAGCAATATATCAGATAAGAGCTTAATATCCAGAATATATAAAGAACACTTAAAAATCAAAAACAAAAAACAATCCAGTTAAAAAGTGGGCAAAGAATTTGAATAGACATTTCTCCAAAGAAGATATACAAATGGCCAACAAGCATATGGAAAGATGCTCAACATCACTAATCATCAGGGAAATGCAAGTCAAAACCATAATGAGATATCACCTCATATCCATTAGGATGGCCACTCTAAAAGAATAATCATAATAAATATTTACAAGGATGTGAAGAAATTGGAGCCCTTACGCACTATTAGTGGAAATGTAAAATGGTGCCAGTACCTTGGAAAATAGTATGGAAGTTCCTCAAAAAATCAAAAATAGAATGATCACATGATCCAACAAACTAACTTGAGTATACACCCAGAAGAATTGGTAGCAGGGACTAAAAGAGATATTTGCACATCCATGTTCATTGCAGCATTATCCACAATGGCCAAGACATGGAAGCAACATAAATGTGCATCAATGGATGAACGGATAAAGTAAATGTGATATACATATACAGTGGAATATTATTCAGTGTTGTAAAGAAGGAAATCTTGTCGTATGCTACAACATGGATGAACATTGAGAACATTATGAGAACTGAAATAAGCCAGCCACAAAAAGACAAATACTGCATGATTCCACTTATATGAGGTACTAAACTAGTCAAACTCTTAGAAACAGAAAGTATACAGGTGGTTGCTAAGGGCTGGGGTGGGGGAAAGGGGCGTTATTATGCAATAGGTAACAGTTTCAGTTTAGCAAGATGAAAAAGTTCTAGAGTTCTGTTGCACAACAATGTGCATAGAGTTAACACTACTAAACCATTTAAAAGTGGTTAAGATTGTAAGTTTCATGTTATGTGTTTTTACCAGAAGAAAAATAATGTATCTATAGCAAATTTTAATAAACCAAGTCTCCAGTTATTCCAAAAGCAAAGATAATTAGCAGATATTCTAAGAAGTTCTTGAATAAAGAGACTGGTTGCAACCAGAAATTCTCGATAACTGTAGCTAAAATGGACCAGTCTTAGCTTATCACAGCAAAGTACAGAAGGGACTTCCTGCTTTATTCCACAAGCTCTTCTCATTTCCCACATCTCTTTCTAGAAAAGCTATTATCATCATACCACGATAAAATTTTAAAAATCTCTCCTAAGTTCCCTATATCTTCTTTAAGAACTAAAGATAATTTAAACAGGTTCCTTTTTTCATTTCCATCCAATCTTATGTCCCCAGGATAACAATAGTGAACTAAGATGACTCATATCAAAAAAAGCATTAAATAATTGTTTAAATGATGATTCCTCTAATTTCCCTCAAAGCATGGATGATTATTCACATTCTGAAATTTGTTTTTATCATAAAAAAAGTAGAATATGAAACACAACATGGTGATAAAGATGGTTAAGATATCAACTCTATAATGTCCTGGTTGTCATGGCTCGAGAGCTGAGTCGCTGCATGAACACTTGTCTAGAGTTTTATGGTTTAGAAGTGAGTTGTTTTGTTTCTTTAGAATTTAGACCGTTGGTGCATATAGAGGACATTTGTGTGTTCCTCAGTTAGAAAGGACGTTAGGAAAAGCCAGGGAGAAGAGTGGAGACTGCAAGCAACACAACAAGAATGCCTGCGCTGTTTATCTTTCTTCCCTTACTGGTGGGCAGGCAGGGAAGTTTCTCCTTTTTTGTCACAATATTAATAATCTAATATCAAAAGAACCTTGTAGTTACATCTCTGGTAGGTAGGAGTGTTTCTTATTTTGCTAGTCTCATTTCTCAAGCCTTGGGGCATATAATCAGAACCTAAACTTACTTTTACATGTTATGAAAATGGTGAAGGCATAATGTGAAATTAATAGCCAGGCTTCTATGCCAACCTTCAACCAGAAGTCTGACACAGGCTCTGTGGTGTCAGTTGGAGCTAAAGGTAATTATTTCTACTAACTCCTTCACTGAGGCAAATGCTACTGAATTGCTAAATTACAGCTATTTTCACAGTGTCACTGCTGAGCCTTCCAACAGAGAATCGTTTCATACATAGTAATTTTGTGTTGGTGTTGATTGTCAAGCCAGTTTAAGATAGCTAGAGTATCTTGACAGGTAAATTTGAAGGATTTGGTGAAACTCATACTTTCCCTACAAAATAATCTTGGACATTAACCCTGCACCAAAGGAAAACTACCAAAAACAAATGAGGTGCAATGCATAATGCCAAATAACAGACTTTATTCATGCACACAACAACTACTCCCTGAGTGCCCACTGTGTATCTGACACCATGCGGTACAAGAACTGTAAATGAGGAAGACGCAATCCCTACCCTCAGGTGGCACAGCGTCCAGAGGAGGAGTTAGAAAGGAAAGTGTTTTGTTTTTGGTTTTTTTAAGTATGGGAAGTACCATAATAGAGTGCTATGTGAAGAAAACTTTACTTTTTGTGGTAAGATCATGGAAGCCTCCTAATAGCATTTTTAGCTGAATTTTGAGGGCCCATAGTTTAAATAGGTTCCTTTTTTCTTTTCCATCCAGTGGAAATGGTGACCAACTGGGCTACCAGCCACTTATATATATTATCTCATTTAGCCCCGTGAGGTAAGTACTATGTCCCTCTTTGACAAATGGAGAAATTGGGACTTGGAGAAGGCAAACAACCTGGCCAGAGTCACAAAGGTAGTGAGAGAGAGAACTCAGATTGGAGTCCAGACAAGCCAACCCTCTGAACTTGCTTCCTCACTATCTGCACATGGCTACTTATTCCACTTGGTAAGGAGGAAGGACAACGCAGGCAGATGAAGCAGTTTGTACAGAGTTCTGCTTGCCTGAAACTTAGCGGGCATCTAACAGAGTGCCAGTAGCTGAGGCCAGCCAAAGCACAGGCCTGGTAGTGAGGGGTATCTATGCCCTGTCCAGGAGCCAGAGCTTTATCCAGAAGATTCTGTAGGAAGGCTAGTCCTTCTTTTTCCTAACTTCCATGTGTCACCTTCCAGAACCAGAGGATGGAGCCACCAGACCTCTAATCTGCAGGTTGGTACCAACCATCACAGACAGAACTAATCTGGACATTTGGTAGAAGGAATGGATTCAGGCAGATCTAGAGGCCCCGATTCTGAGGTGCATCACAGTCTCCCTGCTTATCTCTGACCAGAATATGGGCACTTATCCTATTACCAAAGTTAGGCCTCAGCATGTACCCAACTTCTGGAAACAGATCCTAATGTATTCTCTGTCCCAGCAACCCGGACTCAGAAATGTGTCCATGACTCTGCTCCCCCCTGCACAGCAAACTCCTCTGCCCACATCTGCCAGGGTGCTGTATTCTACCAAAATGAACTGCTTCATACTCATCGCATTTGGATTCAAAATCATTTAACTAAAGCAAAAGTAATCCACTTTTAATTATGATACAGACAGGAAATTCAATGTTGGAGAGAGAACATGATGAGTTTGAAGCAGTACGTCTGGTATACCATGACATCTAAACAAATTGACAGTGATGATATAGACGTGATTTAAAAAGTTAATAATCAGGGGCCAGCACCATGGTCTAGTGGTTAAGCTGGGCATGCTTCAGCAAGCCAGGTTCAATTCCCAGGCACAGACCTACACCACTCGTCAGTGGTCATGTTGCGGCAGCGAACCACACACAAAATAGTGGAAGATTGGCACAGATGTTAGTTCAGGGCTAATCCTCCTCAGCAAAAAATAAAAAAGTAATAATCACAGAACTAAACTTTCCATTCATATGAAGCTCAAGAACAGATAAAGCTAATTTATCACGATAGAAATCAGAAAAATATTTACCTGTTGGGAGAGAGTCTTGTTAGTCAAAAAGGGGAAAAAAGGAACTTTTGGGGTAATAGAAATGCTCTTTATCTAGTCTCAATCTGGTTGATGATTATACTTAAGATCTGTGCATTTTACTGTGTATAAGTTTTACCTTAATTTTGAAAATGCAAAATTAAAAGAGGATGGACAAAGTTTGAGAACTGATTCATTTTATCTGTTCCTGGATTTCAAATATGTTTATCCTTAATCAACCAAGACAGATGAATGTCTGTACTGAAATGTGTTTTTCTTCTACAAAAGTAGATATTCTCATCTCTCACCACCAAATTCTACTAATTCTATTTGGTGAAAACAGAATTATTTAGTTAGGGTCAAAAAAAGACAAAATTTCAAAACATTTTCTTCTGTGAGCTGAAAGAAGAAAGCAGGGCTAGTCAGAATTGGCAGCTGGCAAGGACAAATTAAATTCACCCACATATTTTGTAATTTGATTATTGTTAACTTGGCTACGTTAAGGGATTATTTTTGCTTGGCTGTCTATATCTAAGCATTAATTAGTAAGAGAATGTTTTTGAAATGAAGTTACAATATTGCTATGGCCTCTTTACATTCTTTTAACTTTTCTCCTCATTGTGCTTTTTTTGTCTACCTCAGTCTTTAAACATTGCTCAATCCTTATCTTGAGACTTAAATATTGAATTTTAATCTCTAAAATACAAATCGTTTTGAGAGTTTCTGTAAGTCAGTAAGAACAATTTCTAGTCACGAAATATATTAGTTATCATACAGCTACCATGTTGAATCTCTCTCTGGGGCATAAGATCAATGAATTAAATCTCTTTGTGGGTGTCATTCAGAAATGACTTAGGGGTGACATCATGTTAAGTTAAAGTGGAGACAATGCATTATTTAACAGTATCTGAACTGAATTCTGATTGCCTGCATAAACAACTCATCAATCTTACCATCTTCCAGGGACACAGACAACATAATTTCCTATCACCTGACACAAAATAAATATGAAAAAGCCTTCTGTAAATTTTTGATTTTCAAGTATACTCAACAATTGAAAATTGAAAAGGATTTTCACTTATTCTCAAAATTGGATTTTGTCACAAAATGACAAGTTATATTTAGAATATAGCAAGCTATTGGCTGGGCTTGGTGAAGCTTGTTCCAGCAATTACCAGTTTTCATTTTTAAGGGCTTTATTCTCCCTCTTGCCATCTTTCTCAGGAAAACAAAGTAAGGTTTGGTCCTATATTAAAAATTTGGCATCGCATGCATTTTGTTAAATTAGTAAATAAATTTAATCACAGAAATTCTATTTTAGAACGTTTTATAAATTTAGCGTGTGAATACTCGTCAAAGAAAAACAGAGTAAGTCTAGTTGCAGAGTTAGAATAGAGTGCTATTTTTGACACAGGCTCCTCTACAGACCTACTGCTTTATAGTGTGAGATCATTTTGACCTTGTAACAACCCAGCACTGTGACCTCCCGCTTCCAATGAAGCACTTGTTAGACTATGGTAATTGCTTGTTAATGTGTCTCCACAATTGCATTATCAGCTCCTCCAAGAAAGGGATAATACCTTTTGTCTATTTGTCTCCTGAGGGCCTACTGGCCTGCTGTATAAAGGATTCCCAATACATATCTGATGGAATAAATGAATTAATTATCCCTACCTCCTCTATTTTTCTATTGTAACACCTGATTCTCTCCAAATAAATTATCACTTCATTCCTCATTTTTCCCACAATGTCTCTAACACTGGCCTTCTCTTGCAAGTGTGTTCCATAATATTCTTGGGCCCTGGAATCCACTTTTAATTGATTCTGCTTTTCATTCCATGCTAGTTTCACTAAGCCTCTCATCTTACTAACCGGTATTATCCTTCTAAAGTGGCCCTGAAATTGAAATCATTAAGTCAAAATTATTTCCACAAAATAATAGAATCTGAGGGCTGGAAACACCTTAGTCATCATCTAGACACACCCCCTCATTTGCCAGAAAAGGAAACTGGGACCCACAGAAAATAAGCAAGTTGACTCATGTCGTGCATTATTTTTTCTCAGTTCTGCTTCCTGTAGTTGATACTGTAATTCAATACCTCTGTCAAAGAATATATCTCATTGGAAAGATATGAACTTAAGGGCTATACAGAATGAAAGAAGATATGGAAATAGAGCTGCCTTCGCTAATAAGAGAGACGGACAGCAGCCCTCATAATGACAGGCTTGAGACCATGCACTACGTAAGACGGGGATTCCACCGCATGCCTGAGAGCCTGAAATCCTCCAACAGGAAATTAATCCATTAAGGCCCCAAAGGGTTGACTATACTAGAACTTGTGATTTTTTTTTTCTTCTTTCTTTCCAAATTTTCTGTAATCGATATGGATCATGTTTATGACCAGATAAAATAAAATTAACTCTATTTTTCATAGATAGGCCTTGTTATATTTATTTCAAAATTCCCTACTTAATGCTAATATGCCCTTAGTAGGATAAATCTCTTGAGATTCACAGAACACCTTGTCAGGTCACTTGCCAACCAGATCATCTACGGAGCATTGTTCTGAGAAAACAGGATACTGGAGTGGAGTGGAGAAAGACAACACAGTGAAGAGGCTAGCTAAGAAGAGGCAGAGAGGAGGAACCAAGATGAGCCTCATCTGTCTTAGAATTTGGCCTAAAGCAGGAGATGACACACAATGGCCTGTGAGCCAAATCCAGCCACCGCTCACATTTGCAAATAAATTTACTACAGCACAGTCACACTCATTTGCTTACATATTGTATATGGCTGCTTACTTGCTGCAACAGCAGAGTTGAGCTGTTGGGACAAAGATCATATAGCCTGCTCTTTACAGAAGGACCTATGAAATCACCATCCATATGACCTGGCGCTCCTCCAACGTCACACCACCCTGTGGGTGTCAAAGGGAATAGCATGTCCCCACCAAGTGCATAAAACATCCTGACAGAGGCCTTCCTTTACCTGTCTGTCCTAAATTTTAATAGCTTCTTTTCTTTGTAATGATAGCCTTATGGATATACTAATGCAAAGGCTTATGAAGCTAAATAAAATAATACTTTACCTATTTGCATCGCAATGATGCTTAAAAAGGCAAAGCAAAAGAATCCAAGTGCTTTCTCTAACTTCCTTTAGAAACATAACTATTTATCTATTTATCTATAGCTTATACCAATTCATTCGAGAACATTTCAAAGAAACTGTAAAATAAATTATTCTATTCTTCTCTTTTATATCCTCATGGTACTCCATGATGTAACATAACTTATACAACTAATCCTCTATTGATGGATAGCTGGTTATTTCCAGTCTTTTGCTATTATAAATGATGCTACAATGAAAAACCTTATGGATATGTCATTTTGCTTCTTTCTAGCACACGTTTGTTAGATACCTAACAAGTGGGATTTCTGGGTTAAAGGGTACATGCATACACAATTCTTCTACATATCGCTACTTTCCTCTCCAAAGGTGGTGTACTTTTTTCCATTCCCTCAGAAATGTATGAGAGAAATTGTTTCCCTACAATCTCATTATAAGAGTCTCTTGTTAAACTTTGGGATTTTTTTGCCAATCTGATATACGAAAAATAAATTAAAACTGCACTTGATAGACTTGAATTTCATCTGTGACTAAATGGAGTGGAAACCACAGGAATGTGATATCATCCAAAGAAAGCAAACAAAATGAGAGAATTCTGGACGGCACCACATTTAAAGGCAGAGGGAGGAAGGAGAACAGAATTAAGTAACTGACATGGGGTCCTTGCTGGGCTGGAAATGAAGGAAAGCCAAAAGCAGCCTAACCATTAGAAAAGGAAAAGAAAAAAGTAATTCAGAAATCTAGAAATGTCTATATGTTCGCATATCACATTGCTTATAGAAAGAGAGTGAGAAAGATGGAAGGATTAGAGGGTGTGATTGTAGAATGAGTTCTTGGAGTCTAAAATCTGGGAGGCAAAGCAGTTCTAGTTGATGACAAAATCCAGAGCAGGGGCTAAAGGGTCAGTTGCTGAAATGGATTTGAAGTGAAAACCGCTATGGTAGCTGAGGTCAAAGTTGTGAGGTTAGGTTTGGAAAGATCATCCACATGGATGTTGAAATCACCTAGGGCAGACATAGGTGTAGAAAGGAACACTGAACAGGTAAACAAACCAACCAATTGAGGTAGGAAATACAAGAGCTTCTTTGTCTAGCTCCTCATCCAGGGGGTGTTGACCATTAAACCCCCTCCTTATTTGATGATATGGCTTCATTGCCCAGTGCTGATCAAAAGACTCTGTAAGTTCCTGAATCTAAGACCCAAAGGCAGGCTCTCATCTGCTACCCTAGAACAGAAACCCTTACTTCTCTCTCCCTAAGTCAGAACTTTTTTCAGTTGCATTTCAGTATCTCAAACCTAAAGGGAACATCTTGAACCATATACAGGACCTTGTTGGTATGCCATCAAGTTGATTCTGACTCCTAGTGACCCTGTGCACAGCAGAGCAAAACCCTACCCCATATTTTTGTGCATCCTCTCACCTCTGGCACTATATAAGACAATGCTCCACTGTTCTTCATAGGACTTTCTCGGCCAACTTTTCAGAAGTGGGTGGCCAGGTCCTTCTTCCTAGTCTGTCTTAGTCTGGAATCTCTGGGGAAACCTGTCCACCATGGATGACCCTGCTGGTATTTGAAATACCAGTGACACAGCAACACACAACCACCACAGTGTGACAACAAACAGATGAGTGGTGTGGTTCTCTGACTGGGAAACAAACCTGGGCTGTGACGGTTGAATCTTAACCACTAGACCACCAGGGCTGACTATATAAATGATATGGCTGGCTTTTTCAGTAGCTCGTATGACAGACACAGTCATGCCCCTCTCAGATCACCTTCTGAGAAAGGACTGGCTGCCCAGCTGTAAGGAGTTTGGTCAGTTAACAACCTCTGGCTACTAGTGCCTGTGTGATCAACCTCTGAACTACAATCATGTTATTCCCCAGGCAGACGCCAGCCAATGACTGAGGAAGGCAGTGGTAGTAGAGATCCTGCTCTTCCCAGGTCAACCCACAGTCAGTGTCTGAGCAAGGCATTGGTACAAGGACCTAGGCATTTCTGAGCATCAGGACACTCCTCTAATGAGCAGTTTTTGCTCTAGAGCCCGCCATGGGCTGGCAGAGCCTTTGCCAGGTCTGCACTGTAGTCTGATAGCCCTCCTGGCCCAATCCCGTTTCTTCCCTTTTCCTTTCAATAGTGTCATCTCTCAACAAAGCTTTTATACTCCTGTCTCAGCAAAGTTTGATGCTGGAGTACCAACAATGTGAACGGGATCAGATTCCTTTCTTTCCATCTCTTGGCTCCAAAGTCCTCAGTATTGATGTGCTCAGAATCCATGTGGGAGCAAGATGGCTGCAGCTCTTCTTCACATATTCTCTTGTTCTAGTCTAACAGAAAAGAGTACTTCCTCCTGAAGCCTCATAAATGTTTGAGTCGAATTTTAATCCCTAAACCATGACCAGGGGATAGTATGTGCTCATTGATTTAGGCCAATGAGGGCCCATCCCAGGAACTAATGGGGGGATCAGCCCACCCAAACCATGTGGGCTGAGAATGCAACTTCTCCAAACAAAAATTGGGGCTATTCCAAGTTGCTGTTCCCTCAATCTTTGTGGTCCTGTTGCCCCAACCCTGTGTGACCTGGGAACTTGACAACCACTAACATTCCTCCAGACTGTGAAATTCTGCCCCAGAACCTCAGATAAGAGACTAAGAACTTAGCTTCCACACGGAAAGATCTCTTTTACCAACTGCCTGCCTCCACAAGGGACCCATTCCACACTCCTCTACACGGAGTCCTGCAATAGGTTTGAGAAATTCTTCTACTATGTCGCTAGGGACCTCCTGCAGCCATTGCATTTGTCTTGATCCCCTCAAATTCCTTATGTAATAAATCAGTATAAATTTTATGGTTCCATTTGGTTTGCTCTGGGACAGAAAATCATTGTGTTCCTCACGCCACTAGCGTCTGCCTCAGTTTTGATGAACGTTAAGTAGGAAAGTTGAAACAGGCCTGTCCCCAGAACCTCTCCTCTCCAGCTCTCAGTAATGCAGGAAGAAGTTGCATTATCTATCACTTCCCTGATATTTAAAAGCAATCAGTAAAAATATGTAAATTTATTAATTTCAACTAGTTTGAATTGAGCTTCAGGGCTTCTATCTTTTAAAAGAAACACTGAATCATGACCAAAAATGAAGATACATAATTTAGGCTTTGAGGCCATTTTCCCCACATGTTTGGAAACATGATTTTATTGTTTCAGTAATAGCCAAAGTTCTATAAACAAACTCAGGTCCAAGAGAAAAATCTACACCCTTAGAAACTAATCACACTACAAAATGTAATTGTACTGCTCAATATGGGCTTGTTTATCACTCTTATTGTCAGAATATGTTGATAGTGAGTTAATAATTCCTCCTTATTTCCCAATTAACAGACATTTTTTATCAATAATGAATATGAAACCAAAGCTCACCTCAAAATGCACACCACACCACTCAGTGCTGCCTTCCCCTGGGCCTGGTGTGGAAAGGGAGAAAGAGCGTGAGAAACAAAACAAGAAACAGAGCAGCGGTTTTTCTTTCCACCTTATTAGTGGGAGAGAATGTACTTTTTAAATGAGATTTGCTAGAGGACAAAAGATACAATACATTTCCTTAGAACGCTTTTGTGCTCCGGTGACAGCCTTTTCTCTATTGACTTTCTACATTCTGCTGGCTTGCTGACCAGCTTGTTTGCCTTGATAGTTAAACAAAATGAGAGCATTAAGCAGATAATATATTTGCGTTATATCCCATCCACCTGAAGAAAGGGGGTACATCATGTGATGTGAAAAATACATATTTTGATCTTGGAAAAACATCATTTTATACCATGACTTTATTTTTAGACTCTTGATTTTGAAATTAATTTATGAGCTATTACTTTAAAATAGATTTTCCAAACACAAAAGATTATTTCCTTCAAAAGTAGGCAATCCAAGAAAGTAGTAGAAGATTTTTCATGCTTGTGACTAAACAAAGTTTTAAACAAGACTCACGTAATTCCTAAACTTGAGCTGGCTCCCCTATGCATTCTTGTTTGTGTCTAACTCTCTCATACAACATCTCTCCCAACAGGGTATGTTTATAGCTAAAGAGCTGTTTCGCAGTTTCAAACTCCTTAGACATTTCCGTTATTGTTCTGTGAAATCACCCTTTGCTCCAAGGGAACCATGCATAGGTGATAGGGACTGAAACAGTTTGTAATTGGCAAGTGATGGCAGATCCCATCTGCTGCTGACGTTTCCAAACTCTGCCATCATAGCATCACTTCAGCCTTTCTAGACTAAATGCATTTCTAATTCCCTCTCTTTGTCCTGCATCCCATCTCCCCGTCTCCCAAAGGATTGCTCTCCTCTAATAACAGTCTTGGAATTATCCTCTGTTATTCTCTTGTGACCTGTGCAGCAATATACAACATTTGTAATTTATGAATTGAAACATCTCCAAAGACTGAGTGAAACCAAGAGCATAATCGAGGCCTCACATCTGCACAGTGGGTTAGGCAGTCCCATCTCCTTCTCTTCTCCTGTTGATAGATGCGGCAGCCAGCCCTGCCACTCTGCCAAGAGACACACTGACTTTGCTGATTATTTGACAGCTGACTGCCAAGGCAGGAAAATGCAGTCAAAGCTTTCAGAAGGTCTGAGCATCCACGTAGGATTTTGGAGAAGCAAGGTTATTTGTTATATGACCTCACCTGTCTTTAAGGTGATTGACAGTCCAGAAAATTGAGTTGCCTCCACAGGGTGATTCATAATCCACCCCACGTCTTTGGTACAGTCAGATAAAGCTGTCAGCACATAGTAATTCATAAGTGACAGTCTCGAACACTTTGTAGGAGACTATATAAAGCACTTTCTCCCAAGGATCTCAAGGAACTGCTCAGAGGATCTGAAATATATCCTAACATCAGCATTCAAGCTTGATGTTGCCTCTTCACTTGGAGGAAAGCATAAAATACATTGGAGGGAATTTTAAGCTTATCACAGCCATGATTCATATAACTAATGATGGGAAATTGATCATACCAGAAACTACAAATATAAAAGCCCCCTCCATGCTATTCTTAGACAATCTCTAAGTGCAGATTAAAAAAAAAAAAAAAAAAAAACTGTGACAAGTAAGACTTTTTTGCCAGTCTCAGTCTTTAAAATTCAATGAAGTTAGAAAGAACATTGTAAAAGTTTGGGATTCATCTAATAATGAATAATTTTGGAATTCTTAAGGATATACCCCCTTGTCAAAAGTTAAATAGTTTTATAATCCATTCTGAGACTCTCTTCCATCAATATTTTTTCTGTTAATTGTTGGTGGTATATGAAGGCAACAATAAGAAGCATGTTCTGCCAGATTCCCAAGAACTTAAAAGTAACAGAAATTAGGCTGCAGTAGAGCTGGTAAAAATATATACACGATTAGATAGGAATGAGCTTCAAGACTCTCAGCCCCTCTGAGAACAATCCAAGCATTCTATAAACGGATGACCAGGGAATTTACAAACTCCTGACACTCAATCCAAAGGGACTGGATGAAATTTCAGAGTGAGAGGACTAGAACGTGATTGTAAGTTAGTAAACAATAACACCCCACATGATTGTAACTCATCTGGAGGAAGAGTCTAAGAACAACATCACGATGGAGAGCTTGGAACCTAGAAATGGAAAGCGGAAGAAATGAGAACTTGGCAGTGTTTATCCTGGACTACCCTTTGAGAAGAAACACTGAGTCCAGGAAAAACAAACTACCTCTGGAGAGAGAAAATAGTGCCGCTCTTAAGAATGGGGGCTTTGAACTTCGATTGCCTGGGTTTGAATCCAAACTCTGAAATTTATCAGCCCTGTAACCTTAGGAGAGTTACTTAAACTCCAGTTCCTCCATCCTCTTATCTACTTAGTGGGGAGGACATCTAGGAGGTTACCTCATGGGGTTGCTGGGAGGATTTATCAATTAATATAAGTAAAGCATTTATAATGTCCCTGAAAAGGTCATAAATAAAAATTATCATATGTTATTATAACTCTATTGTGGTTCAGGGATGATACAATATGCCCTAGCATCAGCTGGTTGAAATCTTCATGATTACCCACCTCTCTTTGTTTTAATTCCATGCTCACCAAACAACTTTAAATTACTAATTTGGTCTCCCAGGTATTCTGATGCAATAAAGAGGGTACCCTGAATGAGGTTATGAATATTCCTCCTCATCGTCCCCTACTCCATGGTGATTTGATAAATTGGCAGTCTGCTTTATGTCTTTTAGTCTCTGATGGAATGATTAGCATGACGTCAGCCTGTCTCAGTCTGCTCAGCTCCAGGACTCTGACAAAGCCAGGTCCTGGACTGTATAAAATTCATCAACATAATGCCACCAGGTGGGGCCTCTTAGTGAGAATTTTACACCTTCACACCCTCTCCTGAAGACACTCAAACTGCCAAACTTCCCCTTTCCTACCTGCAATGTCAATTAAAATATCCATGCTCTGGAATGAATATAACATTGTTTATCCATTACTATGTTTGTTTAATTATAATTTAAGTCTAATGAGCTTGAACCCCAAGATTCAGCTTAATTTAAATCCAAACGGATGCTTTACATCTTTTTCTTAAAAACAAGACACAACTGATCCATTGTGTTAAAAACAGGCACTTAGAGCTGATTTTATCAACTAATGTTAAACTTTAAAAATTAAGCCTGATTAGGCAAATTGAAGTAGAGTAGCAAAATGCAGATGCTGTGGTTAAATCTTTAATTTTAAAGATAATCTATTATTAAGAATTTATCCCCAACAATCCCTTCTGCTTTTCTAAATTTAAGTATTTTCACAATGGTATTCTTTAGAGAGTCCAGCATATATAAGCAAAATGATATTTCCTTTATCAAAAGAATAAATCTTTCTAAAATGTGTTACACATTCTTCCCCAGCTTAGGTAAAGAAAAGTAAGTCTGCTGAACATAATTTAATTCTTCTTGATGGATCAAAGCTTGTCATCATGAACATTAATTAGGTGCTATGCTGTTCACTCTGGGATTGTGATCTATGGAGCTGATTATTCCTCCTCTGAATCTTTCCCAAAAGCTGAACTGTTCTATTTTTTTTCTTTCTCTTTCCAAATTCATGTCTGCTATTTACTGTCTTCTTTTTATCTTCTTCCATTTTGTGTTTATTTTTTTAGCTTTATATAGGAAAAGGAACATAATTTAGAGTCAAAACATAAACTTTGTTTTACCCACCTTACTTCTGAACAAAACTGATCAGAAAAAGTATAGATAAATGAATAATCAAATATAATTTTTAATATTGATATCACTGATATTCTTGAATGTGACTTAGGTTCTGACAACCATGGGGTTCTTGAAACCAAACACCAGAATATGACACACCCACTGTTACCAGGTTGTGTTCTAGGTGCTGGACCTGTAAAAGGAGGGGCAGACCAGAATTCTGTGTCCTGTAAGCAGAAGTTCCAAAAAGAAAAAGAAAAGAGGAAGCTGAAATCCTGCTCCTGAATTAACCAGTAACTTTTAGAGGAGTGAGGGGCATAGAGAGGCCAGGAACATAACACCAATGGATATTCTCGTATACGGATCAATTAACGTTGGGAAAGGAAATTCTATCCCAAAAGAGCCAAACAGATAAAATTGAAATCTCAATTCCACCACAACCATGTAAAGATGATTTTAGGCAAATTGCCAAAACTCACTAATCCTCCATTTCTTTCTCTTTAAATGAAAAAACAAATACTGTGACCACGTCAATGAATTATTGCATGGATTAAATTAAATAATATACGGCAGAGTAAAGGCTCTCCATAGTTGTCTGCCTTCACTACCACTTCCCCGCCCGCCTCTTCTTGCCTGTTCCTTGGCTTCAGTACCAAGGAGACATGACATAAATAACCCTTGCAAATTAATGAGAGTGCCTCTTTCTATTAGTCAGTGACTTATCAGTTACTTCAATCATCTTATCTTTGGCTCTTGGCTGTGTTCATCATGCCTTGCATTTAGAGGCTTTTTAGTCTTATATTATTTGGAGCCTATTCAAGGGTTTGTTGTTACCAGGTAGCTGGTAGCAGAATTCCTCAGACATGCTTTTTACATATAACAGTGAACATTAAGTCCTTGAGTTTACAAAAGTATAAAACATGATGCCTCCTGATTTCCAGGAGCTTGAAACCTAATTTAAAAAGAACTATCATAATTGTTTCAATGCCAAAATGTTTGTGGTGGGCAGTACAGCTGGGAGAGCCAAACTGACTGAACAAAAGCAACAACCAGAAAGTTGTTCTGTGTCTAGAATGGGAGGATGCAAAAAAGAGTCTTGGTCCAGTATTGAAGTTCAGAGAGTGTTGAGAATATCAAGTGTAAAAAAACCAACAGAAGTCCATATTCACAGAGTAAAAATGGATAGGGAAACAATACCAATATTCCAAGATGACTGAGTTTCTTAACATCCGATGGACCATTAGATCTGGAACCTGGTAACTTAAAGAAAGTTCATAGAACCTAGAAACTGGACAAGAGTGCCCTAGGAAGAGGCCACGATGATCCGGGTGACAAGGTCAAGTTCCTCAGTCGGGGAACTGAGATTCTGAGGCAGATTCCAGGCTTCAGGTAGCTATTAACATTGTGACTTGTGCAGTCCAATCACACTGAGAGTGAGTTAGTTTCAGGATTGTAGTCAACTCCAGGATGATCCCAGGAACAACCAGTCATCTGAAGGTTGGTTAGCTGACTATTTCCTAGGCAAACTTGAGTTGAGAAAGAGATGCTATTCACACATCCATAATTCATTCATGAATGCATGCATTCATTCATTCACACTAAAACTCTATTTAGCACCTACTTAGAAGAATGTTTCCTCCATACTCCTGGTTCTCATGAGGAGGTATATTCCCAAAGCACATTCCTAGATTCCCTCTGGTCGTTTACTCACCCCATCCCTGGGAAATGGAGTGACTTATCTGATTAATTAATTTGGGAAGAATAAATGGCCTTAATTTGCTCAGTTCTGCTCATTTTTCTTTTGAGAGTGAGATTAGCAGGACCATATGCTTCTTACACTGCACTGTGACCTACAACTTAGCCCATATCAGTAATAAAAGTTATCTTCCTCTATTTATTGTTTGACTTATTTCTCAACTTGGTCAGAAGTCTTGACAGAAACAGATATGCTAAACGTGTAGTAAATGTTCCAAACACTGTGCTGGGCACTAAATACATAGTTTATCAACTCCATAGCCCTGCACAGTTTATAATACAATGAGTTAGAGTTGCATTCTTAAAGGTCTGGAATTTGAACAAGTGAATAAATAAGCACTCCATGCAAGAGAAGGATGTGAGCCAAAAACAATGTCTCCTTTAATTGGTCGGGGCTTATTATGCTGATGGAAATTGATCAATAAGATTTACTGGAGAAGCAAGAGTACACGTATCCCCACCTTCAGCTCTCATTTCTTGAAAGGAGTGGATTAGAAGATTAGACGAACCTCTGTCACCATCCATGTAAATTGGTACTCATTCTTTTTACTTTGGATATTCCCAATAATAGCTACCATATCAAATTTGAACATCAAGGGTAAATGAAATATCTCAATTCTCCAGGATTTCAACCCCTCCCTAGCTCTTCATGGAGCAACTCAAATTGCCCATAATCTATTGAGACTCTTTTCTATAAATAGAATTCTCTTTTTCTATAAAGAATGCTATTAAATGGTTTGCCAATGGCCTTAGATATTTACAAATTCTCCATGCTCAGAAAATGTTCCCCCTTGAGATTAAGCAGATACCATCACAAATTTTCTGGTTGTGCTTTCTCTCATTAAGCCAGACCATGATCATGGCTTCTCAGTTAATTCCAACTCAGGAGCCCCACAGGCTTCCAACTCCAGGAGAGGTTATACAGCTTTGTCTGGGTCTGACTCAAGTCCTTCCTGATCAAAAGTTTCCCCCTTATTTACTAGAAATTAATAGAAATAATTCCCAGGGTCACTTGAGTGAATTTAATATTGATTCCAAATAAACTTGTGTGGAAAAAGTGGAAAGAACCCAGGGCTTTAAACTTAGACAAGTCTGAGTCCAAATAACAGCTCCCCACTTGTGATGCACAGCATTTGTTCTACCTCCCTTTCAGTTTGACTTCCTGTCCTGACAACTACGCCCCCCAAATTCCCTTGCAACTAAGGTTCAGGATATACTTTTGGTTCTACCACTATGAAGGACTCATGGGAGATTTGGAAAACAGAAGTCTCCAGAGCCATTTCTGCAGCTCCTACTATTTCTGATGGAATGCAGGTGTATAGGGGTCGTAGGGATTTGGTTTTCCTAAAACACCATTAACAAGGGTATGAGTGTCCAGTAACATCTAAACTCCAGATCACAGCTAGGACAGTGTGGTCTTGGAGCAGCAATTGGCATGAAGCCTCATGATTCCCAGTTGCCCAAATGTAGTAGGGGGTAGCAGTTCTCTTGGCCACATAGTTCTGTTTGGGGAGTCATTCCAGGAGGCCCAGATTAGGGTCTGTTTCAGCTCTTTCCATAAGTTTGTAAACACCTAAACTTCTTAAATTTAATTCCTTTTCATTTAAAATAGCTAGCAAGATTTCTGTCCTCAACAACTGAACCTTCATAAGTTGTTTTCTCTTTCTTAAAGTCACTTTTCTTGTGTCAAAATAAATAAGATGCCTCTTATCTTGCAGGTAACTTGTAATAATTACTGGTGGTTCGCTTTATGCTGTAAGTACAGAGTCAGTAAAAGTAACTGAGAAAGGCTAAATAGAGGCCATCTCATGGGCCTTCAGCACCATGGACAGTTCTGGCTTTCCTCAAAGGGAGCGTACCACATCTCAAAATGCAACTCACCAGCTCCCCTTCCTCCTAGAAATCTTACTACTTTCTTCAAGATTAAGGTTTCTCCTTCTTATATCACCTCAGATCAACTGAACTGAGAGACCACTCCTTCTCCCAGATAGCTAACACTATCTAGATTTCACCCCTCTGATAAGAACAGCTTCCTTCATGGTGCCAATCACCAAAATACCACAGCATAATACAATAAAAACAACAGGCTAACAAGAGTTACAAACATACAGTAACGGTAGGGTCATTTCCCTACAAAGTGTATTACTCAGGGACTGAGCTGAAGGTGGTATATACTAGGTATTGAATAAATATTGTTTAATAAATAAATGACTGAACACATGCAGGAATGAGCCAACTATGTTAAAAATTATTTTGAATCTTTACATTATTGTTTCTTATTACTATTTTAGCAGGAATCTTAGTTAATTTTTCCCAGTTCAGAGAAAAATTTAATTAGTTCTATGTCATGAATTACAATGAAAGAATATTGCTTCTCTTCTTTCTTTGGGGTACTCAGTTCAATCAATAAAAAATGTGATGGTTTATCTCAGTCGCAGCATCCTGAGTATAGGAAAGTTTTAGGGTATTTATGGTCCTGGTTCAGCTCATTCATGGTTCCTCAAAACAATAAAGAGACATTTTAAAGGAGTTCGTGAGTTAGATACC
Source organism: Equus caballus (assembly GCF_041296265.1). Taxonomy (NCBI): domain Eukaryota; kingdom Metazoa; phylum Chordata; class Mammalia; order Perissodactyla; family Equidae; genus Equus; species Equus caballus. Next base: position 51,072,834 of record NC_091691.1, read on the forward strand.
CTAATATGCCCTATATACAATAATCCAGAGAATTTTATTAAACTGCCTTCTTTAATGCATAGTCCAGAAGCTCTAAAATCCCTAGTTCTACTCATCTTATAAGGGAAAGACAATAAAGGGAATGCTTCTGGGAAAAAGGTTTATTACTTCTAGGTTGTGAGTGTAAGTATACCTGAGAACCAGAGCTCTGAATTTAAAATGACAAGTCCCAAGTAAGCATCCAAACCATTATCTTGAAAATACATCTCATAGTACCATATTACAACGAAATCATCATTGTAAAATCTCTTATGCACCTGGCACAGTGCAAGGTAGGAGATTGATAGGAATTAAAGAATTTAAGGCATTTACAAATGAAGTTTTTATATGACATTTGGTTCCAATGATCTAAGGAATCTCCATTTAGTATGCGATTTAAAGAATATGCTGTATTTAATTACATAAAATTATATTCATAGTATTACAGGTGGAAAAAACTAATTATAAAACAGCAAGACTTCATGTTTGTTTGTGCATATTATTTAAATATATAGAAAACAGACTGAGAAGTGCTATATTCTAAATTGGTAGTAGTTGTTATCTCTGGATAATAGGATTGCAGGATTTTTTTTCCTTTTTTCTCTGTGGTTATTGGTATCTTCTAAATGTTCTAAAACGAGCACGTTTTTCTTAAAAAGATGTGAAGGGTGTGCTTACTCCTTTTTTTCTCTTTTCTATTTCTCTCCATTCTCTCTGAGCACTCATCTTCTAATTCACCTAATTGCCAGTTTCCACTCACACCATCCACGCTGCAAGGACTGCTTGATTACAATGAACACCAATGCTAATTATCTTTTGGTAAATGGGTAATTTTGAAAATCCAGGTCATCCTAAAGACATATCTGCATACAACACAAGCACATTTTTTGCATGTTCCTGAGCTTACAGAATCTCTTACGGGCCTTTAAACTAAGACATTCTCAAGTATTTCACTTAAAAGCTGCATTCATAACAAGTAAGTGGGTTTCAATTTCTCAGTGATGGGGCTGAAAATATATATTGGTTCATGAGGCAAATTGAGGGCCTGGTTTATTACTACCAAATCAAGAGATGTTCTGCATATATGAAAGCTAACTCAGGGAGAGTAAATAAATGTAGCTTCTGCCCAAAGTCTCTCATGATAAAGCAAATGTCAGCATCTAAGTGATAAGAGTATGACTATTCCCACATTTAGACTCATATTTCTACCATTTCATGGGGACATCTGATTTATAACCTAGTGTCCTTATGTAAAATGACTATTACTTATCTAGTTGAAATCTTCAAAGGCAAATATCACAGTGGCATCCATTAAGCTGTTCTATTATTATACATAAGCTCTTTTCCCTTATGTTGCTTTCTTCTCTTTATAAATTTTCTTATTTACTAATCAAAAGTTGTAGGTTCATGAATTCAGACTCATGAAATTCTGCTTTCTCTTATCTGTCAGCCACCAGCAACCTTACTAGGCAATCACTTTACCTCTGTCACCTGCTTCTTCCACTGTTGCATTAGATATCACATTTTCTTCCAGCTCTAAAGTTCTCAAAAACAAAGAAATATCCTCAGTCTATTCTTGGTTCCTTCATTTTACAAGTTCATCTTACATTTAAAGAGAAGAAAAAAAAACTCTGCAGCTCTCTAAGCACTTCCAAATTCGTTACCTTACTTGTTCCTCACCACAATCCTGGGAAGAAAAACAAGTTTGCTACAGAATATCTCTGCAGGTATAATAGATAGAACTCGGAAGACTGGCCAGGCATTGGGTTAATACTAAGGCTCCAAGGACCGGTGCACTGAAGTTCTTGGATTCATCTAGCAAAGTGTTCGCTGTCCGGTAGTGAGCTTACAATTTCTACCCTAATGCACAGACACGGCATAAGAGCTCACCATGTTTGACCTGGAAAGCTCCTTTAAAATGATCTAGTCCAACTACCTCACTTTATAGGTGAGAAATCTAGACTCTTTCCCATAAACACAGCTGAAGCATTGTCTCTTTTCAGTCCGAGTCTTCCTTCCTCAATCAGCTGTGCCCTTCTAGAATGAATAATTTCCTCTAGAGGCCAGGGAAATAGATGGAGTAAATTCCACTGAATCCCTCTGTAAATGGTGTGTAGTTTATCTGGTTGTCAGGTCTTTTCTTTAAAGGTCACTCTTCCACAGTAAGAAACTTTCTGATGTTCTTGTTAGAAATCAACTGAGTTGTTTGGGGAATGAGGAAGATGTGATTGTGCCTGGGTGCTTTTTCTCTGGAGTTTTTCCTCCTTCTTTAATGTCTTATATATGTATATACAAATTGATCACAAAACTTAAAAATATGAAAAGCATGACAAAATAAATACAACCTATGATAAATCATAATATTTTATTTATCGATAATTTAATGTGTAGAATATGCTTGTTCTATGGATAACTGTAGTTTTTTATCTGACAAAGGTCACTTCCAATGTTGTTTACCAAGACTCTATCCTTACTCTGAATTTTCTTGTATTCCTCACAGATGGGAATGGATCTTCCTGCCCAGAAAGGACTTGAACAGAAGGTGGCCAACCCAGTAGAACAAGCCCCTGCCCACAGGACAGATAACAATAATAACTAAATAACTAAAATTTATTGAACACTTACTTAATGCCAAGCTACTGTTCTAAGAGCTTTAACGTATTATTTCATTTACCCTAACAGCAGCCTCTGAGCTAGGTATTACTTCAGAGGTGAGGGAATGAGCCCTAGTGAGGAAAAAGCTTAGGATGTTGGTGAACACACCACCGGAGATGGAGACAGGGACAAGCTCCAGATGAGATAGTCAAAAGGTGGCGGTACATTGTGGGGGCAAGAAAGCAAGGCAGAAAAGAGGCACATGCATTCCCCACATGCTCTCATCCCCCTCGTATACCTACCAAGGATTGGTAGGGTATCTAACCCGTAGTAAGTGCCAATAAAATTGAGCAGAGCGAAAAACAGTGCAATGACAAAGGTCCATTTATGAACCATTGGTCAGAGAAACTAAGGTTAGATATAACTTTCGACCTCACCTGGAAGTCATCCCCTACACCCCTGCTCTGTGTTGTCCTATGTATGCTTCAACATCTCTAAAAACTGAACAAAGAAAGAAGTGTCCACAGTACACATATCATGTATTAATACTAGTCTAGTTACTTTCAAATTCCATCCCCATAATAACCTGGTGAAGAAACTCTTATTGTTCTTTTTACAGATGAGGAAACTGAGCTCTGAAAAGATTAAATAACTTACCCCATGTAAGTTTACATAGTTAATAGATAGAGCCATCTAGATTCAAACCCAAATATTCCGACTTCAAGACCAGTATCCTTCCCAGTAAACCAAACTTTTCTCTTACCGTAGAAAGTGTTATGTAATCAAGGTACAGGAATATGTATAGAGTTCATTGAAAATGGTCAGAATTTCATTATATTTATCTTAAATTTAAACAATTTCAAATTACAAAACATAAATGTCTGAACAAATTTAACAACATTGATTTGAGATATAAAAATGCAAAACTCTATATCTGAATGTTTTTCATGCTCACTTCTAATGATTTTAAGTATCTGGATTTAATTTACTTAACAACAATAAATGTATTCTTATAGGATGTAGACTATAATCATAGTCTCTCTTTCCTCCTCTGCCCCTCCTCTTAAAGACTTTACAGCTAAAGTAGAATAGACCAGCAAAATATGTAGAAGTATAAATCCAGCAAACTTGGCCTAATTGGCACTTCCTTAATTCAGGTATCCCCAGTGGATACCATACTTTCCTTCAATATACCCCCATGACTGTCATTTTAGGAAAAGAAATATAAATTTTTTCCTATAAGTTTCCCCAGTGAGGCAATAGTAGCTGTTCAGATTTTCCAAAAGCTTGACAGAAGCTATTAAAAAGTTACAAATGTTGATTAACTTTCCATTAAGTATCAGCAAACAAAATTAAACATAGCTCACATTTTTTCCATTGCTTTACCTTTAGCGATTCCAGACTGCTGTTGTAAAGAACTATAACCTACCAAAAGGTCATTCAGAAGAAAAAAAAATTCTTGCATTGTGTTTCCAAAACTGGCAGAAAGGGAAATTGACAACAGAAAATAATGCAGTAAAAACAGTCATTTAAATTTACTTTTACATTATTTGCAATAAACAAATATCCTTCATTTCCATATTTAAATACAGAGCCGCTAACACAGTGATTTTCCTACAGTGTGCCCTCATCGTCATCAGTATAATTCGCTCAGCCTCTGCTACTGAGAGTGTGGAGGTCTTAAAAGCAAACAGAGGAGAGATGAGAATATATGAGGATGAGTGGGGCAAAGGCCAGGAGGAAATAATGTAAATTTCTTTATGGCTACCTAGCAGATACAAATCAACCTGGTGCCATGGGTCCAATATAAGCAAATGCCAATACTCAAAGGGCCTAATATGGTAAATGGAGATCAGAACAGCAGGAGACCACACAACATCTAGAGGTAGGTTGTAAGGAGCAAGTTCTAGAAAAAAGGCAACGTGCCCAGGGTAAAGCAAGACACCAGCCAACAGCTGAAAGCTCTCAAGGAGAAATGTCTGCTAGGGGGAGGTTGCTAGGGCCCCAATCAAATAGATTTCAAGTTCCAGCTCAATTATACAGCGCGGATATACTCAGGGGTTTTGAGGATATTGGGGACCTGAGGCTATAGCTTCTCCAGGAGTGCAAACTGCAGACATTTGACTAATTCCTCATCTCATCTCCTAGAGAAGGTAAGGTGCTAAAGATCCTTATAGATTTTGTTAGTATTGACACAAAGATTGAATGTAGCTACTTTTTCCAGCTGAAATTCTTTAGGGCTTGATTTTGAGAAAGACTGAGGGAAGCTGAGATTGACATACTCTCTGCGCAAGTATAATAGAAATGACAGATAGGTGGCCCCAGATTGCCTTCGGGTTTGCAGATACAACCGATATTTAGACAGCGTCTTTCTGTCTTCTATTTAGGTTATGTCTAGACAGAAAAATATGCCTGGAGAAGAGTCAATCCAAAACTTAGCGTTTTAAGAACAGAATTAAATCAATTGCAATCAGATGGATACATTATGTCTAAACCAATCCTAAAACGATCCTCCCCTACAAAAAAAAAAAAAGAAGAATCATTCTGAAAAAGGTCAATTCTGTTGAATCGTGTGGTCAAGGTCTGAAATATTTGCCTCTTAAAATCTCTGCTCCAAAGAATAATTTACAATCATGGTCACTAGGAAAACTGGCCTCTTCCTGTTGCTGCCGCATGAGTCAGAACCATTATATTATGATAGCATGTAGCCCACGACAGCAAAAGATCACCCATGATTTCGTGGAAACTTTCCAAACCACAGCCTCTTTAGTCCTCCAGTCCATCATGAAAGCTACTTCGTTGTGTAATCACTAGGAAAAGTAGGTCCTTCCTTTAGTCTTAATTCTTCTCCCTTAATTTCAAATAGATTTCTAAAAAGAATGCTCTCTTTACAACCTTAACCCTGATTGAGTAATTTCCGTGGGTTGTATTAACAATGCCCTTCTCCAGGCATGGGATATCTTCCTCTGATCCTTAGAACTATCCTTGCCTCAAGAAAGTTTCCATTATTCTTGTTAATTCTTGGTTGTTTCTAGAATTAATTTCTTTAAAAGTTTCAGGCTTATTCAAAACTTTTCTACCCTAAAGTTGCTCTGACTCTTCATTCTTCAATTTCACTACTAGGAATCAATCCTAAGGAACGAATCAGAGAAGAGCACAGAGACAGCCACAAATACCTTTGTCACAGTGTTATTAAAAGAATAGAAATGATCTAAATGTCCAGGTATAGAGTTTGGTTAAATAAACTGTGCTATATTCACATTCCAGGATCTATACAACCTTTAAGAACAATGTGGAAGAATATGCAATAATATGAACCTTATTCACAGTAGACTGCTAAGTAAATAAATTCGGTAACAAAACAGTATGTACGATATCTTTATTTTGTTTTTAAAAATTGTATATATATATAAAATCACTTTTTGTATAACCTATTTTATATACATACAAATCACTTCTGTGTTAAACATGGAATTACACTTCAATAACGTCTTCACAATGTTTTTATGACAGAATTCATAAGTGCCTCTAAATTAAAAATGTAAAGTAATATGATTATTATATAATGAGTTACAACTTACAGAAAAAGATGATTTAATAGTGTGTCAGCCAAAATGACAAGGCTAATATGTGTATTTTTCATCAATCACTAAAATGAGCAGGAATTTTCCAGCTCTAATAGATCCTATTGGGTTGATGCAAATAAAATCTGCACCAGTAAACCATCCTCTAATATAATATACATGGTAAGAGTGTTTATTACATATCTCATAAGAATAACAATATTGCGTATCATTCATCCTCCTTTTTTAAAACTATTTCTAAAGACCTTTTCCCTCATTTGTCTCCTCTATCGCTTTTGCTTTTCAATGGTGGGAACAGCAGGCCAGGAAATGTATCCTCTATTCAGCGAGGAATGGTAGAAATGGGAGTTGAGTCAAGCCCTGACACCTATTGCCATGTTCTGTCCAGCCCTTCTACTCCCAAGATACTCACTCTATAAATTTAGCAGGATCTAACAGAGGGATAGAGTTCTACAGGACATATTCATTAAAACACATATTTATACACTCACTATGTGCACATGATATATAGCTCCTCTCTCTGAGGCAGCTACATGATTTATGTGTATATTCACCTACAGCCTCAGCTTTATGAACTGTATTCCTTGGAGATACCAGTGGCTCCAATAACTAGGTACACAGTCAATAATTACTTTCATCTTTCTCCTTTTATTTACTCTTTAAGAGATTCATTAAGATGAAGAATGACAGCATTGCTTTGCTAAGCCATTTTGATTACTTTCCTAATTCATTTATCATGACCTTTGGAACTATTAGCTTGGTTTTTGCCTTCCAGTCATCCAGAATCTTGTTTTATTAAAACTCGATTCTGCATCCTCAGTGGTTCCTTTCAAATGGGCCTTTTGGCCTACACTCTATTTAATAGAAGTGACACATGGTAGAATTTTTCTTTTATAAAGACACACAAGAGTGTAATACACATGGTCACTAAGAGTCACAATGTATATTTAAAATTGGTATTGGATCACTGATAAACTTTTTTAATGGCTATTCATTTTGTACCCTCGAATCCCTCCACAAAGGGGAGTGCTAAAGGAAGAAGGAAGGTGAGCAGTGGCTAATGTGGGGGGCACATATCACAAAGTAGACACTGTACTAAGTGCCATTACATATGCTATGTCATCTATTCTCACAGCAATCCTGCAAAGTAGGTAATATTTTAGAGAGAAAGTAGTTGTGGCTCAAAAAGAATAAGTGACCTGCTCAAGGCCGCAGAGTAACTACTGGGTTTGAACCAACTACACTAAGTGGCTGGTACCTTGTTCTGTTGACCTCTTCCTCCTGCTTTCTCAATCCTAGATGCATAAAGGATGTCTAGACACAAAAGTCACTTGCATTAGAAAAAGGTAAAACTCTGGGGCTGGCCCCGTGGCCGAGTGGTTAAGTTCGCGCGCTCCGCTACAGGCGGCCCAGTGTTTCGTTAGTTCGAATCCTGGGCACGGACATGGCACTGCTCATCAGACCACGCTGAGGCAGCATCCCACATGCCACAACTAGAAGAACTCACAACGAAGAATACACAACTATGTACCGGGGGGCTTTGGGGAGAAAAAGGAAAAAATAAAATCTTAAAAAAAAAAAAAAAAAGAAAAAGGTAAAACTCCACATCACTAACTCTCTCTTTCTTTAGCTCTTCCTCAGAGAAGATCTGCCAGGCATCTCTTATTCCTTTACACAGAATACCAATCTGTGGGAGGCTAAATGTGCAGGAAACTTACTCTATTTGAGTCTGCCTTAAAGTAGAACTCCAACTATCAAAATGTAGGCTGTTCATGCTCTGCAAAAGATACCATCAAGAGAATGAGAAGACAAGTCACAAACTGGGAGAAAATATTTGCAAAAGGCATATTTGATAAAGGTCTGTTATCCAAAATATAGAAATAACTCTTAAAACACAACAATTAAAAAAACTCAATTTAAAAATGGACAAAAGAGGGGCCAGCCCCATGGCCGAGTGGTTCTGTGCACTCCGCTTCAGCGGCCCAGGGTTCACAGGTTCAGATCCCCGGCACAGACCTACTCCGTTCTTCAGCCATGCTGTGGAAACATCGCATGTACAAAGTAGAAGGAGACTGTCATGAATGTTAGCTCAGGGCTAATCTTCCTCAAGCAAAAAAAAAAAAAGAGGAAGATTGGCAATGGATATTAGCTCAGGGCATATATTACTCACCAAAAAAAAAAAAAGATGGACAAAAGATCTGAATAGACACTGAATATATCAAAGAGGAGATATATATATATATATGGCAAATAAGCACCTGAAAAGATGCTCCATATCATATGTCATTAGGGAATTATAAATTAAAACAACAATGAGATACCAGTACACACATACTAGAATCAACAAAAACCAAAACGCTGATAATGCCAAATGCTGGTGAGAACATGGAGCAACAAGGACCCTCATTCATTGCTAGCGAGAATGCAAAATGGTACAGCCATTTTGGAAGACAGTTTGGTGATTCCTTAGAAAACTAAATATATTCTTACCACGTGATCCAGCAGCCATGCTCGCTGGTATTTACCCATAGGAGTTGAAATCTTAACTCCACTCAAGAACCTGATCAGGGATGTTTATAGCAGTTTTATTCAAAATTGCCTAAACTTGGAAGCAACCAAGAGATCCTTCAGTAAGTGAATGGATAAATAAACTGTGGTGCATCCAAACAATGGAATATTATTAAGCACAAAAAGAAATCAGATGTCATGCTATGGGAAGACACAGAGGAACCTTAAATGCATATTATTAAGTGAAAGAAGCCAATATGGAAAGGTTACATGCTGTATGACTCCAACTATATGACATTCCTGAAAAGACAAAACTATGATGACAGGAAAAAGATTAGTGGTTGCTGGAGGTTACATCAGCAAGATGTCAGACTAGGAGGTCCCAGTGCTCATTACACCCACAAAAACTACAAAAACAATAAATAAACAACTACAAACTGATGAAAATAGCTCTGAGAAAGCTCTGGACTACAACAAGGAAGCAGTAGAAACCCTGTGGAGTTCAAAGACTGAGGAGGACCATCTAGAAACACATAGGAAGCATTTTACCTACATCACCCCATTCCCCAGTCCAGAGAAGTTCAGCACCAAAAGGAATCCCCTAAGAGGGATTTTATCACACAGGGAAAAGAGAGAACCCACGCAAGCCTCACTGCCATGGATGTGTGCAGGCTTTTCCACCAAGGATCCCAAAGTCTTCAGCAAAACTGAACCAGATGACAGAGTTACATAGAGTCCCCACTGCTGCATCTCCTTCTCCAGGATGGAGCTGTCACTACAGAGGGACCTGCCCCCAAGGACCCAACCCTGGGTCCTCAGTTACAGCTCTGACCCATCATCACCGTGGAGTGCTGCCATTGCCTTCTGCCCCACCCCCTGGGTCCTGAGTGAGGGATTTGGCCCTCTATCACATGGACCATGTTGCTGCTGCTCTGTACCTTTCCTCATGGGAAACAAAATCAGGACTTTGATCCACCATCCCCAGGGCATGCTGCGACTGCACCCTGTCTCCTGGACCCAAGCCACCACTGCATCCTGTCATCCTGGGGCCCATCTCTGGTTCCTGGGAGGGTACAGAGGTATAGTCTCTGTGCAGCTCCATAAACTGAAGTCAAAGTTGGCAAAGACTGAAAAAGGTCTTCTGTGGCCAAGACTGTGGAGTTTCTGTGGATGGCTATGGCAGCTAGGGCTTTTGGGGTCCTCAGAAACAAAGGCTGCTGGCATCCTCCTGTTGCTGATACGTGACTCCCCTTGCACCCAAGTCATTGCAGAGATCCAGACCCCAGTTCCACAGGAGATTTGCACACAACCACACCTCAGACACTGATACCATGCCACAGCAAGTACACCTGTGCCCCAGGACCCAGGCACTGTGGTAGTTCCACATGCACCTGATCCCAGGCCCCCAGCTCTGCTGACACTCTGAGTGCCAGCACACCATACCCGGCACCAAAAACGATACCCTTAGCAATAAATCCCTCCCTCAGGCAAAAAAAAAATGACAACAGGAGGATGCCAGCAGCTTTGCGTCTGGGGACCCCAAAAGCCCTAGCTGCCACAGCCACCTACAGAACCTCCACAGCCTTGGCCACAGAAGACCTCTCTCAGTCTTTGCCAACACTGACCTCAGTTTATGGAGCTGTACAGAGGCTATGACTCTGTGCCCTCCCAGGAACCAGAGATGCTGTACGTCACCAAGGTAGCGCCCTTGTAGCCAAATTCATGTGAAAATCTTTCCACTGAAGGCAGTCTAAAAAGTCTAGAAGAGGTGACTTCTCCCTCAAATACAGAGACATCAATGCAAAGCCATTAGAAACATGTAAAAGAAAGGAAACATGACACCACCAAAGGAACACAATAATTTTCTAGAAACTTACCCCAAAGAGATCTGCAAGTTACCTGAAAAAGAATTTAAAATAATTATTTTAAGGAAGCTGAGCAAGATTCAAGAGAACACAAATAGATAATTCAATGAACTCAGGAAAACTATACATGAACAAATGAGAAGTTTGACAAGGAGATAGAAATCATAAAAAAGAACCAAACAGAAATTCTGGAGCTGAAGAATACAATGAGTGAAATGAAAAATGAAATAGCTTGAACATCAGGCTTAATCAAGCAGAAAAAAGAATCTGTGAACTTGGAGACAGAACTCTTGATATTATCCAATGAGAGAAGAAAAAAGAATGAAAAGAATGAAGAAAGCCTGTGTGAATTATGGAACACCATAAAGTGAAACAATTTTCACTTTATGGGAGTCCCAGAGGAGAAGAGAGGAAAAAAGGAACAGAAAACCTATTTTAAAAATTAATGGCTAAAAACATCCCAAATCTAGATACATGGCCATCCAGGATATGAAACTCAAAAACCCCAAACAGATTCAACCCAAACAGAAATACACTGAGATACATCAAACTCAAAAATCAAAAGTAGTAAGAGAAAAAAGACTCATCACATACAAAATAACCCCAATAAGGTTATCAGCAGATTTCTCAACAGAAACCATACTCCATGCAAATGGAAACCAAAGCAGAGCAGGAGTAGCTCTACTTATATCAGAAAAAATAGATTTTAACTCCAAATCTGTAACCAGAAACAAAGAAGGTCATTACACAATGCTAAAGGGGTCAATGCATCAAGAAGATATATCAATTGTAAATATATACACAACCACTATCAGAGCACCTAACGATATTAAACAAATAATAACAGATATGAAAGCAGAAATAGACAATAATGCAATATAGAGAACTTCAAAACACCACTTTCAACCATGGATAGATCATCCAGACAGAAAATCAATAAGAAAATAATGGACTTGAAATACATTTTAGATTAAATGGGACTTAATAGATATATACAGATCATTTCATTCAAGAGAATACACATTCTTCTCAAATGCACAAGGAGCATTCATACGTAAGCTAACAAAACAGTCTTAACAAATTTTAAAAAATTGAAGTCAGGTCAAATATCTTTTCTGATCATAATGGCACTAAAGTAGAAATCAATAACAGTAGGAAAGCTGTAAAATTCACAAATATGTGGAATTTCAACAACACATTCTGAAAAACCAGTGGGTCAAAAAAGAAATCAAATGGGAAATCAAAATATACTTCAAAACAAATAAAAAGGGAAACCCAATATACCAAAATGCATGAGAAAGAAGTTTATAGTGTTAAACACTACATTAAGAAGAAAGAAAGATATCAAATAAAGAACCTAACTCTACACATCAAGGAACTAGAGAAAGAAGAACAAACTAAGCCAAAAGTTAGCAGAAAGAAGGAAATAATAAAGATTAGAGCAGAAATAAATGAAATAGAGAATATAAAGATAATAGAAAACATCAACGAAACTGAGCTGGTTTTTTGAAAAGATAAATAAAATTGACAAACCTCTAGATATACTAAGAAAAAAATAGAGAAGACTCAAAAATAATCAGAAATGAAAGCAGGGACATTACAACTAACACCACAGAAATACAAAGGATCATAATAAACCACTATGAACAACTATACGACAATAAACAGACAACTTAGAAGAAATGGATAAATGCCTAGAACATATAACTTACCATAACTAAATAATGAAGTGATAGAAAATCTGAACAGACCAACAATAAGCAAGGAGATTGAATCAGTAATCAAAAACCTCCCGATAAAGAAAAGCCCAAAACCAGATGACTTCACAGATAAATTCTATCAAACATTTAAAGAAGAATTAATGCCAATCTTTTTCATTTAAAGAAGAATTAATGCCAATCTTTTTCAAACTATTCCAAAAAATAGAAGAGGAAGGAACACCTCCAAAATCAGTTTACAAGGCCAGCATTACCCTCATACTGAAGCCAGACAAGGATATCAAAATATGTATATATATACATATATATATAGAGAGAGAGAGAGAGAGGAGAAAGAGGTCAATATCCCTGATGAAAACAGATGCAAAAATTCTCAACAGAATATTAGCAAACAAAATTCAAGAGCATATTAAAAGGATCATATACCATGATTAAGCGGGATTTATTCCTGGGATGCAAGGATGGTTCAACACCCACAAATCAATAAATATGATATACCACATTAATAGAATTAAGGATGATATTCAAATGATCATTTGAACAGATACAGAAAAGCCATTTGACAAAATTCAAGACCCCTTCATAATAAAAACTCTCAACAAATTAAGTATAGAAGGAACATACCTCAAAATAATAAAGGCTGTATGTGACAAGCCCACAGCTAGCATCATACTCAATGGTAAAAAGCTAAAAGCTTTTCCTCTAAATCAGGAAAAAAACAAGGATGTCCACTCTCATCACTTTTATTCAACATAGTATTGGACATCCTAGCCAGAGCAATTAGGCAAAACAAAAAAAAAAGGAATAAGAGGAATCCAAATCAGAAAAGAAGAAGTAAAATTGTGTTTGTTGGCAGATGACATCATATTATATACAGAAAACCCTAAAGACATCACCAAAATCTGTTAGAACTAATAAACAAATTCAGTATAGTTGTAGGATACAAAAACAATATACAAAAATCTGTTGCTTTTCTATACACTAATACCAAACTGTTAGAAAGAGAAATCAAGAAAACAGTACAATTTACAATTGGATCAAAAAGAATAAAATACCAGGCCAGCCCCAGTGGCCCCATGGTGAAGTTTGGCACACTCCATTTCAGTGGCATGGGTTCAGTTCCTGGGCATGGACCTACACCACTCACCTGTCAGTGGCCATTCTGTGGTGGTGACTCATATACAAAAAGAGGATGATTGGCAGTGGATGTTAGCTCAGGAAAAATCTTCCTCAGCAAAAATAAATAAATAAATAAAAAACCTAGGAATAAATTTAACCAAGGAGGTGAAAGACCTGTACATTGAAAACTATGACATGAATAAATAAAATTGAAGAAGATACAAACAAATGCAAAGGCATTTCATGCTCATGGATTGGAAGAATTAACATTGTTAAAATGTTCATACTACCCAAAGCAAATGACAGATTCAATGCAATCTCTATCAAAATGCCAATAGCATTTTTCACCAAAAAAACCCACAAACAATCCTAAAATTTGAATGGACCCATAAAAGATTCCAAATAGTCAACGTAATCTGGAAAAAGAACAAAATTGGAGGCCTCATGCTTCCCAATTTCAAACTACATTACAAAGCTATTGTAACCAAAACAGTGTGGTATTGACATAAAAGCATCACAGAGATTAACGGAACAAAAGAGAGAGACCAGAAATAAACCCAAGCATAGATGTTCAATTAATTTACATCAAATGAGCAATGCCTGATGCATGCATCAATAAATGATGCTGGGAAAACTGGACAGCCACTTACAAAAGAATGAAACTGGATCACTATCTTACACCATACACCAAAATATTATTCAAAATGGATTAAAGTCTTGAACATAAGAACTGAAACCATGAAACTCCTAGGAATAAACACTTACACTACTCCCTAGAATAAGCTCCTTGACATTGCTCTTGGTGATGATTTTTTTGCATTTGACACCAAAAGCAAAGGCAATAAAAGCAAAAATAAACAAGTGGGACTATATCAAACTAAAAAGCTTCTGCACAACAAAGGAAACCATCAACAAAATGAAAAGGCAATCTATAGAATGGGAGAAAATATTTTCAAATAATATATCTGATAAGGGGTGAATATCCAAAATATATTTATAAACTCATACAACTCAATACCCCAAGAAAAAATATGATTAAAAAGCTGGCAGAGGATCTGAATAGACATATTTTTCCAAAAAAGACATACAGATGCCCAGCAGATATATGAAAAGATGCTCAACATCATCAACCATAGGGAAACGCAAACCACTACCACAATGAGACATCACCTCACATCTGTCAGAATGGCTATTATCAAAAAGACAAGAAATAACAACTGTTGGCGAGGATGTGAAGAAAAGGGAACCCTTGTACACTGTTGGTGGGAATGTAAATTGATGCAGCCACTATGGAAAACCATATGGAAGTTCTTCAAAAAATTAAAAATAGAACTACTATATGATGCAGCAATTCCACTTCTGAGTATTTATCTGAAGAAAACCAAAAGACTAACTCAAAAAGATATATGCACCCCCATGTTCATTGCAGCATTATTTACAATAACCAAGACGTGGAAGCAACCTAAGTGTCCACTGATGGATGAATGGATAAAGCAAATGTGGTGTATGTGTATATATATTCAGCCACAAAAAAGAAGGAAATCTCCCCACTTGTGACAACGTGGATAGATCTTGAGGGCATTATGTTAAGTGAAATAAGTCAAACAGAAAGATAAATACAGTATGATCTCATGTGTGGAATCTAAAAACACATACCCACACACAAACAAAGAAAATAAACTCATAGATGCAGAGAACAGATCGGTGGTTGCCAGAGGCAGAGAGTGGGCAGAGGAGGTGGGAGAGGGGGTGCAAAATGGGTGAAGATCATCAAAATGTGCAAACTTCCAGTTACAAAATAAATAAGTCCTAGGGATGTAATGTACAGTATGTTGACTATAGTTAACAATACTTTGTTGTTTATTTGAAAGTTGCTCAGAGAGTAGTGCTTAAAAGTTCTCAGTACAAGAAAAAAAAATTGTAACTATTTGCGGTGATGGATGTTAACTAGACTTATTGTGGTGATCATTTTGCATACAAATATCTATCTTCATATTGTACACCTGAAACTAATATATTATATGTCAATTATATCACAATAAAGAAAGAAAAATTAAAAGAAAAAATCTGATTTTATAGAAACAGAGTGGAAAATGGCTGACAAGCCTAAGCAAAGGTGTTCAACCTGCTCAGTCGCCAGAGAAATGCAAATTAATACTTTAATGAGATACCACACCAAGCATATGTACCAAGAATAATTCTTAAAATCATAATGTTGAATGAAAGAGCAAGTTACTGAATGTTATTTGTAGTATTTTACTAATAAAGTTTTAATATACTAAATGTAACTACATATTTTATGTATGCATATTTATGTAATAAATCTGTGAAAACATACCCCCTTCAGGATAGTTATTATCCCTGGGAAGAAAGATGGGAAATGGGACGTGGAGAGGTACTGTATGAGTTAAGATTTTTAATAGGAAACAATAGAAATCAATTCTATCTAAATTTATATGTTTAGAAAAGGAACTCATTAAAGTTTATTGGATAGTTCCCAAAATCTCTGGGAGGACCCTAGAACTAGATTTGAATACTCTGCAGGCAGAAAAACCAAAATGCTCCAAATTACAGCTCAGAGTTGCTTCGATCAAGGCAACATTCCTACAGCCACTGAGCAGGCAGCAAAGCTCAAACCACCACCACAAGAGCTGGACCCTGGATGACACTGCTAGAACTTTGTCCACTTCTGCTTCTGGAAAATGGATGAAGACACCTCCAGCTTTCAAAATGGATTAAACATCCTGTTGGTTCTTTGAGCCACTGTCTGCGGAGTCTAATTGAAAGTCAGCTCAGAGCGCACCTGATTGGCAGAGGCCAGGTCCTAGACGACAGTACAGGGAAAGGTAGAAAGCATCTGACTTCTGGACTGAGAATAGGTAAATTCCCCAAGCACAGGAGAGTGTTTGTGAAAGATAGCAAAAATGGGTGCAGATTCTTACCATTATTTTGTAACGTGACTTGAAAGCTCCTATGATTAAGGAGTAGAGTCTATTTCTCTCTCCCTCAAGTCTAGAATTAACCATGTGATTTGCTTTAGCCAATGGAACAATAGCAAATATGGTGCAAGCAGAAGCTTGAAAGGTGCTCATGCATTACAGCTGCCCTCTCTTGCTGCTTTTGGAAACCCTGCAGCCACCACCAAGTGAATAACCGTAGGGCAGCATGCTAGATGGTAAGTGAAAAAGAGATGAGTTACCTACATTGCTCCTGCTGACAGCCAACCAAATTCCAGGCAGTGAATAGGGCCATCCAACTGACCACAAATTGTGAATGAGTCCAGTAGATACAGTGTGGAACAGAGTTGAGCCATCCCAGCTGAGCCCAACCCAAATTTTCCAACCTACAGAATTGTGAGCAAATAAACAGTTGTTGTTTTAAGCCATTAACTCCTGGGTGATTTATTACACAACAAAAGTGTAGTCTTACAATGTTCAAAGATACTAAGAAGGAAAAATAAAATGGCAAATATTCTTTATATTCCATGCTTCTAGGCTGCCCAGAATACCTTCTTCTTTAATACTGAACTTCAAACAACACTAATGCTCCCACCTAACATACTGAAATCATTCTTCATACAAAGACTAATCACATCTCTTCAAAGTCTCATTGGACTTGTATCCAGTTTCGGTTCCAGGATCTCAGGGTAATATCTTTCCTCCTCTAGGTCTATGATTATGATATTTCGTATTCTTAAACCTATGATTAAATTATAATGATAGCAACTAGTTATGATGTTGAAAAGGAAACAAAAACTAAATATGTGTGTATAAATATGTGTATATAATTTCTCAATTAAAAAACTGTAATATACATTCTATAGTCCTTGCTTCTGCAATTAGTCATGAGGCTATACTTGGTATTTATGACTTTTTCTTTCCACCTTCTATTCCATTCCTTTTTTACCCTTAGCAGTACCTCAGCTAGACATGATTGGATAAATCAAACCTTCATTTTGAAGGCTTTTAAGTCCTTTATTGCTCTGCCTGTATGGAGTTGCCTATGGCAGCTTTTGCCACTGGTCATAACAGTACGAGGAAGCATCTCAGAGAATCTTCTGCATTGCATCATTTCTCATCCTTTCCCCATTGTGTTTCAGAAATTCTACTTCCCCATAATAACTCTAATCAGTTACCCCTGCCAACAGTATAAGATTCTGTTTTGCCTATTCCTCCAGTGGCATTCAAACCCCAAATGGTTATGGAGCAGAGTCAGCTTCCAATTCAATGAAATCATTCACATATAAGAAGTTGGAAGTATTAATCTCTTAGGTTCTAAGACCTTAAGCCAGCAGAACCCAGAGTTTCAGGGAGGATGCATTAAAAATTGTGTGAGTGGCTCATTATGTACAACAGTGTGATGTAAATCCATGTATATATAGACTAGCTATAAAAGAAAGAGCCATGCGTATTGGTTGCTAGTTCGGCATACCTAGCTTCTCAACTGTTTCCACAATCGGCTAATTGTCTGATGGAATATATGGTAAAATTAGTGAATGCCATGAGCATTAGCCCATTCCTTTATTCCTTTGTTGTAAAATGAGTTTCTTGATCAAACATAGTGTTTTGTGGGATATCCTGATTTAGTATGTCCACCCATGTTGATGCAGACAGAAGATGGTAGGCAGTGAAAATAAATTCAAGTTCAAAATACATGCCTGTAACAGTAAGGACAAGCTTTTTCCCTCAATTATGTAAAGAATCCAGGATAATCAACATATGCTGACATATAATACCATATTGGAAGCTCAGGGCTAAATGTTTTTACAAATTGGACAATCAGTAACGTGATAAGCTTTGGTGAGATATAGTCCATATCGGTGTCTTCACGTATAACCTCCACCCTCACCACCATAGCCCTTTGTTCAATAGCATATTGAGCAAGCACTAAAAAAAGTTAACCCACATCCAAAGGGCAAGTCATCTTATCCTTCTTCATGGATGGTGTGGACGAGAAGTTACAGGGTCACAGACTTTTTCACACCCTAAACCCATTCCAAGAACTCCAACTGCATACCTCTTCCTCAAACTTATTTGTCAACAATTCTCCAATCTTGCATCTTCTTATACTGACCATCTTGACAAATCATTAGCCATTGCCCATGAATCAATGCAGATCCTTACTTCTGGCCATCACTTCTTCCAAGCAAAGTGAACAATGAAATGTATTAAAGTTTTTCCCTCTGAGGATATTTCCTTTCTATACTCTATTTTAAAAATTAGCCATAGGTGAGATAATAAGGTTATAATTTACTTCTAGCTAATACCAGCATATCATACAGAGCCATCTGCAAACCAGGCTTTATTTACTTCTTCCTCATTCAATCACTTTAAGGGCACTCCCCATATGGAACACTCTTTGGGCTAAAGAAGAGTTGGTGGTGCAGCAATGCTGGAAGTTGTACATTCTGCTCCTGCTCCTGCAATTTATACATTTAAGACTTTCTCTACTCTGGTACAATATTGTACAGAATACATTGCCTGAGGATGAACTTCAGTTAGGAGTGCTTGTTTTTATGGCATTGTGGATCAGGTAACACTTAATCCATGACAGACTAGATGAACCAAAAAATAAGTTGATCTCCCAATTATCTGAAAGGGTCAATAGTAAGCCAAGAGCAGCTTTTCAAATGGAGATAATTACCTACCAAAGAGGACAGACCTTTGCATCCAAACCCTAATGACCTCTACTGTAATACTGTGTATTAGGGCTGGTGACTGGCTTCATTCAGTATCCTAATCTTCCATGGAAACTTTTAGCACCATTGAATCTACTAACTCATAAGAGCAAAGATGTTTGGAAGGCATCCTTGGACAAGCTGGAGTACCTTTTCCAGTTCTGGCCCTTACTCAAAGCTGGCAGCTTTTTAGGTCATCAAGTAAATGTATCAGAGTAGCACGGCCAAATGTATATGTAATCTTCAAAATCTAAAGAGGCCCTCCAAGCATTGTGCCTCTTTTTTTAGTGGCACAGATGTCAGGTGCAACAATTTGTCCTTTACATTGAAAGGCAAATTCCAACATGGCCAGACCAATGAAGTTCCAGAAATTTCATGATGGGGTAGTACAACCAATTTAGTGGAAATTATCTTTATGTTCTGGCAAGACTATGTCTAACAAAACAATTAGAGAACTTGCTACTTCTTGTTCTTAAGATACTATAAATGTGATAGCATCAATGAAGTGAGACTGTGTGAAATCCTACTGGAAGAGTGAGGTTATCAAGGTTCCCAAGAACTAAACTGTGGCACAGTCATAGCATTATGTAATCTCTGAGACAAGTAGATAGAGGTATCCTGCTTTCTCTTCCAAAAGAAAAAGAAAAAAGCAACTTTTGGTGTTCTCTGTTTGGGATGTAAAATGCCATTTGTCAGATCATTTGTTTTGTACCAAGTGCCAAGAATCAAATGCTCATTTCTTCAAGTAAAAAGACTACCTCCAGGACAGCAACTGCCATTGCAGTCACTTGGTTAAATTATGATAATTCACTAATATCCTCCAAGACCCATCTGCCTTATGAACAAGCCAAAAATGGAGATATAATGAGACATTTTTAAACTCTTTGAGAATAGTACTTATATCTAGAATTCTCCCAAGATCAGAACATTGCTTGTGGTTTACTATTTTGGGAGGCAGGGGAACTCCAGAAACTTCCACTTAACACTTTCAACAAAAATAGCCCTTAATCTGTGAGTCCTGGAGACAAATGTGGGGATTGTGCCAGTGTATGTTCCAGCTATACACTCATAAGCTGAGAACATAACCATGAGGTGAATTTGAGTTTACACTAGGCCCATCTTGTGGAGATTCCATATTACCTGATCCACAAGACACAATCTGACCAGTGGTCCATAAAATTCTGGTTTCCTAAGGGATTTACTCAGTCTAATAACCCCTGAAAACTCTGGATATTTTTGTTCTCCCAGCAAACTGTTTTCCTAGTAAATGGACGTGGATCTCTTTGGGGAAGACTGCAAAGAAACTTCTGTTATTATTATAAGATCCTTCTTCAAGGTACAGTGCCAACACTTTATTCAGGGTCTCTATGTGTGTGAATCAACTTAACTCTGAAAATTGGCTGAGAAGCCAACAGCTCTATCATTGTTTCCCAAATAAGGATGCTATACATCAAACTGAGAGTTTCTTCTGTTATAAAGATCTAATAGGATCTAAGTAGGAGGCCTACTTCTTTGATCCTTAGGATCAGTTAATCACACACATATTTGCAGGTCAGAACATTCTAGGTACCATTCCCACTTGATGCCTGTTTTGATAACCACACCAGCAATTTAAGTGCTATTACATGCATGACCCCTGCCATCCTATAATTCCATATCCCATTGAAATCAGGGAGGCCATTTCAACTGCAGCATTTCCTACAAGTATACTATGCCTACAGAGAACCACCATTCCAGTGTTTTGCACAGATGCAGGAACACCTCTTACCAAGACAGTACTCTGAGCCTTGGTGAGTGGTGCGTTGGTCTCTCTCAGTGGACAGAGCTTGGATGTGGAAGAACCAAAGGAGAAGGAACACAATTTTAGATAGAGACAAATCTATTATTGCTATAGGTGAATGTAATGGAGATCCTGGATTCAACATGTTCACTAGATCAACCAGGATGTTTCTAATTGTTTATGTTGTTGATAGACTTAAAAATTAGACTCGTTCATGGCCAATTCTAAAGAAAGCTCAGATCCTAGAAAATCTTTGATATTACGTTCTTCTCCCCCTTGGTTTCACACATATTTTAAATATACCCTCTCTAAATGCAAAGAAAGCTTCAACTTTATGTGTGGCATTTTCTTTATGAAAAATAATTCTGAAGCCAATATATCAAAATGATAATACATGTTAATTCCTCTCTATTTTTCTGCATGTTTGGAATGTTTTAAGAGCTTTTTTCCCCCCAGCTCCCAGTTGGAGAACTTTTCACCCAGGAGGAACAGGATGTCAGCATTTCTCATCCTGCTGCCGGTTACCTGTTGCTGAGACTAAGTCCCAAGGAAGTGCGGTTGAGAAGTAGGGGCTCCCTTCTTCTGCCTAGGCCCACTCATCAGACAAAGGCTGTATCTTGGGAGCAGTACTCCGAGGATACTGGGGAACTGACCACGCTGGCCCAGCTCAGGAGACAGTGGTTCCATGCCAGGAGAGGCAAACTAAGGGGACCTCAGGCTGCTTCCCAACCCCTCCACCAACTTCTCAGCTCCTAGACTGGGAGTGTCACTCAGAGAGAAACTTGCTGAAGCTTCTACACCCCCAGGTCCAGAGCCCTAGTTCAGAGATTTTTGCCTAGAGGAAGAAAAAATGTATAAAATGGATATCTTCTATTCTTTTCCCAAAGGAACTGACTTCATTTGCAACAAAACATGGAGAAGTTCAAGCCTAAGGAAGCTCTCAAGAACGGTGAAGGTAGTAGTGAAAGGCAATTGGGAGAAGATGCTATCAAATATTTAAAAAAGAATTAACATCAATTCTTCACAAACTATTTCAAAAAACAGAAGAGGAGGAAACACTTCTCAACTCATTTTAGGAGGCCAGTATTGCCCTGATACCAAAACCAGACAAAAAATCTCAAGAAAAGAAAACTATGAATATGGAGGCAAAAACTCTCAGCAAAATACGAGCAAACAAAAGCCAACAACATACAAAAAGAATCATTCACCATGACCAAGTGAGATTTATCCCAAGGACGCAAGGTTATCCCAAGATTCTGAAAATCAACTAATGTATTGTATCATATTAATAGAATAAAAAACAAAAATCACATGATCATCTCAGATGCAGAAAAATCATTTGAAAAAAGCCAACACCCATTCACGATGAAAACATTAAAAAAAAAAACTAGAAATAAGGGGGAACTTTCTCAACCTGATAAAAGGCATCCATAAAAAACCCACAGCTAACATTATACTTAATGTTGAAGAAGTGGATGCTTTCCCCCTAATATCAAGAACAAGACAAGGATGTCCATTCTTACTACTGCCATTCAATATTATAGTGAAGGTTCTCACCCAGGTAATTAGGCAAGAGAAAGGTTGGCTTCTCAGACATTAAAATGCATCAAGATAAGCTTCAATGAGCATTCAATATAAATTATTGGCTCCCTGAAAAGACAAGCAGTTTAGGGCTAAAATTCTGCTCCATAGCACAGATTTACCTAATTAATCCCATCCCATTAAGATGACTCACTTACTTTGCATCCCCTCATCAATGCTTCATCCATTCAACAAATATTGATCTATACTGTAACTTAATAGCTTTTTTCCCAAGTTGGTTTCTTCCTTCCATTATATTTCTATTCAACAGAAGCCATTACTTACCTTTTTTCATAGGCAAACAGTTGAGTAAATGAATTAAAATTTTATTATCTTGGCTTCCCATTTTGTACATTCTTGCCTTCACAGAAAACCTTCCTAGATTTGCACAGCTTCGTTTTCCCTAAAAGTAAAAGGTAAACACTCTCTCCCTCACTAAAGTGTTCCTTTTTTCTTAAGCAGCAGCATCTCAGAATCTGCAATCAGCCAGAAGTGTATAAGAGGAATATCAACTAATGTTTTCTACATTAATGATTATGTTTCATTTAGTTTCTAATAAAAATGACCTTATGATTAGTATTGAGCCTATCATTCAAAAAGATTTATTCAATGAATACTATATGTAGAATTCTATACTAAACTCCCTTAAGAAGCAAATACAGTAAAAGAACATAAACTGGGGAATAAAGGATTCAGTAGATTGACAGGTAGCCAGTCTGAGATATAGTCACAGAGATGTGATGTGATTTGGGTCAAGTCATATAATCCCTCTGACTTTCAATTCCCTTTTCCAGAAAAGGATTGTCTATCTCAGGGTTGGCAAAGAGGTTTCATCTCAAATGCCAAGCCCATTTGATTGGCAATGATGCCTTGAATCCTGGGAAAAAATATGAGGCTTAGCACAGGCCCAGTGGACAGAATGCTCTGATTAATTTGTGATGTCTGTCACAGTCATAAGTAAGAGAAGTTTTGAAAAGAGTATGCTGGCTGTTTGCCTTCTCTAAACTATTTAAATGTGAAGACTCCACAATATTTTTAATAAAACATGACCTGATTCATCATGCTCTGAATTCTAATGTAATGCCATATTGTCAAAGATAAAATAATGAGTATTTACTCTCCTTTACTTTAACTTGTCATTAATTGCTTGTTTTACAGGGTACAATATTTTTTGAAAGTAACTAAGAAAATCTTGAATATTATTTTTATAATATATTCAGTATTTACTTAAAAGTATCAATTAAATTTAATTACCCAGATGAACAAAAAATTAGGACAAAGGTTGTTAAGAAGTTTTGAAGGAAATTCCCAGTGGGGCTGAATGTTCACTGTCTGAATTCAAAACGTCATTTTACATCTTATCTTAAAACATTTAATTTCCCTATTTTTTCTGTGGTTTCTAGGATCAAACTTTATTTGGGATTCACTTTTACAGACCACAATTTCCTATGAATAACAACAGTAACTATTTTATGCCTAGGTTTTTTTTAATATTATATATATCCCACAAATATATACATATTCACCATACAAACGTGCCCCTTGACCCCTTTCACCCTCTCCTTTTGTTAGTGAACACGATGTAATCTATACTGAAGTCGAAATATATTGATGTTCACCTGAAATGTATGTAATATTATAAATCAATATTACCTCAATAAACATATATATGTATCTGTATATAAGATATAATTAAAAACTTTGATTTGAAT
This sequence comes from Equus caballus, assembly GCF_041296265.1. NCBI lineage: Eukaryota > Metazoa > Chordata > Mammalia > Perissodactyla > Equidae > Equus > Equus caballus. Next base: position 51,096,991 of record NC_091691.1, read on the forward strand.
ATTAACCAAATGATTTTTTGTTAATCAAGTTGCAAAACTGTAAACAGTATAAGTGGGATTTTGTAGCTTGAAATAGTGATCATTTCATTTTTATTTTAATATTTGAGACATTAATCAATGCTTGGCCAAGTGTGATCCTCGTAGGATTGTGAGCCAGCTGATTTCTGATACACTGCTTTCTGAGAAAAGCAGTAGTAATGGTATTCAGGTTCCACTGGTGGAGCAGGACATCAGAAATTTCTCATTTTCCCAAGTGAAACCATATTTATTCTTTTAAAAATTTATTCCATTCTTTTTCCAGAAATCCAAACATCATTAATGTCATATTATTTCTCTTTTTCTCTCAAGAGGGCCTTTTAAAAAATGGTATCAGTGTATTTTCCATTTTTAATCAGAAAGGATATCTATGTACATTTTTCCCAATGATATGTGAGTTATTTATTGACACAAACAGAAGAAATGCGTTTAAAATGATTCTTGTTTATTTTACATCTTGATTCAGTATGTAGATTTATCTGGCAAAATATGGAGATTTTAGCATTTCAAAAATTCTCCAATTTTAGTTTATATTTCCCCAGCCATTCTTTTCATTTCCTTGGCCCCTCCCCCAAAGGTTTATATATATATAATTTACATGCCATCCATTGCAACTCTGATAAAAACAACTATGAGTAGAATCTCACTTTGCTAACCTCACCAAAAAGCAAAAGTCATAACTCAGAATTAAGTTTCTTGCAACCCTACTGAGAATCCTAAGAATCCAATAGGGCTATTCAGATTTATTTCCAAATTGGTGCAATTACTTGATTGAAAATGTACAATAAAGAATATTAAGAACTATATATAATGGCTATAACCCTAAATGACAACAGAAACTTTCTGTTGTCAAAGTATAAAAGAAAACAGCCTTTATTATATTATCTTTTGACCAAGGAGCTTAAGATTCACTTTGCAACCCTTTAATTCCCCAGTTGGTACTAATTTTACAACACCACAGGAGACAAGGTTATTTCTTAGTATGGTTATTTATCCTGTGTTTTTATAGCATTGGTTCCTTTTACCAAGATGTCCAGAATTTGTGCCAACAGACAGCTGGAAGACATTATCAGTCAATAAAGGGACACTGTCTACAAAATGGATTGAGCAACCAGAGAATCACCAAGCCAGTCAGAGATTAACACTTTAGAAATAAATTTTAAATTGTTTACAACAAATCACTACATTCAAAACACTAAAAGACATGTATATTTTCATGCTTTTATCTAATTATTTTTGAATCATGAAACTTTAAAATTCTATTTAAGATATTTTATTTGATAAGCATCAAGTACAAAGCCATTGATGACTAAACCTTAACAATTCATTCAGTACAAAGATGGAAAAAGATAGAGTCCCTGAGCAAAAAGTCACAATATTTTGGGGTGGGCTGATGGAGAAGGTAATTATTTCAGTCCTTCCTAGGGTGGCAAAGGCTATGTAAATCAGATTGGGAGCCCCAGGGCTCCTTTCAAGGGAGGTGACACTGAGCTGAGATTTGATGGTAGAGGACACTTAATTAGAAAAACAGGTGATGGGAAGGCATTCCAAGCAGAGGGAAAAGCATGTGGAAAAACATGAGAGCGTGACTTCTGAGCACTAATAGTGCTTTTACATATCTAAAGATGAAGCAAGAGTGGGAACAAGGAGCCAGATAATAAAGATGCTTGCAAGATAAACTGAATAGACACTTTATCTTGAAAATGATGGAATGTTTTTGGACCACTTCAAAAGGGCAGGGTCAGGTTCAGGCTTGTATTTTAGTAATAGGCAGATTGACTTGAGTGACGGGAAAGGAAAGGCATCAGAACAGAGAAAAAGAGACGTTAGAAAGTTATTACAAGTCTTGGCTATTGTGAATAATGCTACAAAGGGGTGCAGGTATCTTTATGCCTTTGGGTTTTCAAGTTCTTTGGGTAAATACCCAGCAGTGGAATAGCTGGCTCATATGGCAGATCTATTCTTAATTTTCTGAGGATACTCCATACTGCTTTCCATAGTGGCTGCACCAGTTTGCACCTGGAAGCAGCCTAAGTTCCCATCAAGGGACAAATAGATAAAGAAGATGTGGTACATATACATAATGGAATGCTACTCAGCCATAAGAAATGATGAAATCTGGCCATTTGTGACAAGATGGATGGACCTTGAGGGTATTATGCTAAGTTAAATAAGTCAGAGAGAGAATGTCAAATACCATATGATCACTTTCATAAGTAGAAGATAAAAACAACGACAAACAAACACATAGCAACAGAGATTGGATTGGTAGTTACCATAGGGGAAGGGGGAAGGGGAAGGGGGAAGAGCAAAAGGGTGATTAGGCTCACATGTGTGGTGATGGACTATAATTAGTTTTTGTGTGGTGAACATAATGTAATCTACACAGAATTCGAAATATATTATGATGTACATCTGAAAGCTGTATAATGTTATAATCCAATGTTACTGCAATTAAAAACCTAAATTAAATTAAAAAGAAAGTTATCACAATAATCTGGATGAGAAGTCAATAATGCCTAAACCAAGATGGTGGCAGAAGAATAGAGAGAGATTCAAGAGATGTCAAGGAGAGAGAATCTACAATACTGGTAGATGTAGAGGGGAGTAAGAGGAAGCAATCTAGGATAATTATCAGACTTCTGGATTAGATGGATAAGTGGATGACAATGGTTCCAATCACTAGGATAGGGAATATACAAGAAAAATAGGATTGGGGTTAGTAAACGATCTTGAATTTTATATGTGCTGAATTTGAGATGCCAGAGAGTTATCCAACGTGAGATATTAAGTAGGCAGTTAAAGATACAGATATAAGACTCCAAAGAGACTAGCCAGCTGGAGACAAGTTTGAAGTTGTCCAAAAGCAGAGAAAAATCTGTTTGATTTGCCTCTATGCACCCAGAGTCAAGAATAGTGCATAAGAATAGTGATTTTCAGTAAAAAAAATGGAGTCATTCACGTATTTGTGATTGTTGATTTTACATATAGTTGAAAAAGCATTGATTTTCTGTCAAAACCCTTGCCTACCGAGACATTTGGTAAAGGTGTTTACACTGTTGGAGATTTAATGTTTTCATTTGTAAATTGGAAAATAATAACTACTTCACTAAGTTGTGGTATGACTTGAAAAGCACATGTGAAAACACTCTGAAAATCCATAAAACACTATAAAGCTGTAAGATGGTAGCATAGCATTTTTTAAACAAAAATTGAAAATATCACCATCTATTCTTTAACGTAAAGCCCCCCAAACACCAATTCTAATTTAGATTATAAAATTCTAGAGAGCAGGGACCAAAAATCTGGACTACAAAATGAACTATAAATAGCTCCATTTGCTATTAGGTACCCCCCCCCCAAATCTGTTGTCCACGACTCAGCATTTCCAATACTTCTTTAGTATCAGATGTTCACCATGCACCTCAAATTCCGCACAACCAAAGTAAATATATTATCCTCACCTCCAAATCTGTCTTCTCCCTCACTTTTGCCCCCGTATTCTCAGTCTCCAAGTCTTTTTTCCCTATCCCTCATTGTCCACTTTTCTCCACATCCACCTTTACTGCAGTTGCCTACATCTTGCTCATCCCTTCCTTAGACTACTCCAGAAGCTTCCTATCAGATCTCACAGCCTCCATTCCTTACCCCTCAAATCATCTTCATAGCCACCAGAGTTAACTTTCTCAAACACCTTTCTAATCATTTTACACCCCATGTTAAAATGTTTAAAAGATCCCTACCACTTATAAGTTAATATCTAAAAACTTAGCATGTTAGATCCTCATCTGTCCCACCTTTTTCAGCTCTTGCTACCTCCTTCCTCTTGTGACCCTACTCACTCTATGCTACAGGCACCACGAAACAATTTGCCATTACTCAAACACAGAGTAATAATTTTCATATCTTCATGGCTTTTCCATTTCTTCCTCTTGGAGTTACTGAAGTCAAGTTCCTCTCTTGAAATTTTACTGAGCTTCTAAGGGCCAAATCAAATACTACTGCTCCAAGACATCTCCCCTGTCTCCTGTAGTTCACATTGGGGTGTCCACCTTCTGCGTTGCTATAATACTTTGCTTACGTATATCTTATAGCACTTGCTGTCGGGAGCCTATCAAACCACAATTATACGTCGATTCTCTCATCAGATCTATAACCTTCTTGGGCAGAGATTGTATTTATACTAGTCAACTTTCCCAGCAGAAACCTACTCAAACTGACTTTTGCCAAAAGGGATTTTTTTCAATATATATAACTCCAAAGCCCAGGGACAGCTAAATTCTGGGGCTCAAAGATATTGACCAAGGTGTTGCTCTTTTTTTCCACCTTGACACTGTGTTTGCCTTTGTGTATTGGCCCTGTTCTCTTTCAAACCATAGATGTGCTTGCTCCTTACAGTTGGGAAAAAATGGACTCAACAGCAACTCAGACTTCTACTAACCAAGTTAACCAAACCAATGGAAAACTTCTTTTCAATGTCTGTCTCAGGAAAATACTCCAACGTGGTAGAATTTAGGTCACATGCTCAATACTGGGCCAATCACTGTGTCCAGTGCAATGGAGTGCTGCTTACATTCCCTCTTTGTGCTTTCCCACTGCTGTGCTCCTAAGAACACATAAACAAATTCTCTAAAATTCCCCCTCTCATGAGAAAGAATTTCATTTCCCTCCCTTGTGTGTGGGTTCCACTTAGTAACTCACTTCTAATGAATAGAATATGGCATAATGGTATGTAGTGACACACCATTATGTTTCAGGCGCACTCTCTCCCTCTCTCAGATCACACTCTGCCATGTTGTGAGGACACTCAGGCATCGGGTTGCCAGATAAAATACAGAATTCTCAGTTAAATTTGAATTTCAGATAAACAACCAATAATTCTTAGTATATATACAAAATACATTTGTGTATATATATACAAAATACATTTTTAAAAATACACCTGGGTAAGAAGTAGACGAGACTAAAACATTTTACTTAATGTTCTTGTTTCCTGCATTGATTCTGTGCACTTTGGGAAATTTTTTCTTCTTTTACCTATCTTTCTTTATCTTTTCCCATCTAAGAGCTACAAAACTGTTTTATAGTGATCTCCTGAGGCCTTAAAAAAGATGTCACATTATCAAAATTCAGAAAGAAATTTTGCCTGAAGAAGGGGTTTTTGAGACAAATAGGTAAAAGAAAGAAAGGTCAATGTGTATGCATGCACGTGTTTGTGTGTGTGTGTGTGCTTTTCCCTGAGCCAAAGAGGAAAGGAGCATTATGCATTCTCTGCAAGTGGTTAGGAAGCTTCCTTACTGTTACTGTGTGTGGTGCTAATTTAATGAGTCTATCCTGTGCCCATTCAGTCACAATAGGATACAGGCAAACTTGGGAAAGTTTTCTCTCTTACCAGGCCCCTATTGTTACAAATTGTAAGGTAATTAGTGAAAAGTCAAGTCAGATTGCCTGGCTGGGCTGGGTTGGTTGGATGGGCTGGACTGGGCTAGATTTTAATTACATCTAAGTGACAGTATTTTCTGCATTTGATTTCTTTAGGGGAAAGAAATAAAATTCCTAGACATTCACAAGATAGATTGTTTAATAATTAGTTGAAGTACTTGTTGAAAGAAACTAACTCAATGAACCATTCCCTTCCCCAGCACTCCCAACACACACACATAGCCACCCATTCACCTTCCTCCGATGTTTACATCTTGGGCTCTAAAACAAGGACACAATGGATAGTACACGTAACCTGACCTGTAAGAACCTATGCATCAAGACACAAATACTCACAATAAAAAGGCACAGTAAGGTAAATGTCAACTTGTAACAACAGAAGTGGAAGTATATATTCATTTATAGGTGTCAAAAACACTTTCATGGCAGCTGTGGCACTTGAGAAAATTTTAAAGGATAGCAACAGAGACAGGAGAGAATATTCCAGACACAGGAAAAAGCATGTGCAAAGACTGTGGAGGAAAGCTTGGTATATTCAAAAGAGTGTAGGGAATCCGCTTTGGCTGGGAAGGAAAGAACAGGTAGGGAGAGAGTTGAATTAGAAAGGCAAATCATCAGAGCCATTCAGTGGTGAACTATGAATCCCCAGTGAGGTGTTTGTATTTAACCCTGTCAACCCTGGCAACAGGAAGCTATTGCCTGTATGTGATTTAGGCAGTAATGCCAAATGTGCTTCAGAAACAGTTTTTATTTAAAAAAAAAAAAAAACCTATCTAAACTTTCAGGCCACTACTTTACTTCCCCAGTGAGAATTGCAGGAGTCAGTGTTTACACAAAGAATCAGTTTTAAAAGTACATTTATGTACATTCTCCCATTTAGTCTTCACAGAAACTCTGTAGCAGCTATTACCCTGGCTCCACCACTCTTAGATCTATGGCCTTGGGTAAGATACTTAAGCTCAGGATCCCCATCTATAGAATGGTAATAATAGCAGAACCTGCTTCATGTGCTTTGAAGTTTAAATGACACAATGCGTGTTGAAGCACTTGATAAGCTTTCATAAAATATTAGCTTTATGATTATTATTATTTTGTAATAAGAAAAATGAAACCGAGTGAAGTTAAGTGATTTGTCCAAAGGTAAGAGAGTTAGGAAGTGGCAGAGTTAAATCTGACCACAAGCCGCAGACATGATCTTTCTAAGATGCAAAGCAGATAAGGCTACCAGTGAAAGATTAGGGATATTAGAGGCCCAAAAATGGAGACGATTAAATAAATTGTGGTACATCCCTATCGTATGGAATTCTACAAACCAATTACAGTGTTGGTAAAGACTTTTTCTAACATGGAAAGATAGTCAAAATGTACTATTACATTTTCAAAAAGTTAAAAGTGTGCACTAAGATCTTTTTATTAAATAAAGATGAGGAATGGGGGGAAAATCCTAAAAGGATGTATAACCAAGGCTCTCTGTGGACTCTGAGAGAGTGAGAGTGACTTTTTCTTATTACTATGTTCACTTATTTGTATTTTTCATATATCCATATTGAATATGCTTTATTTTAAAATATATGCTTTAAACTTCCACCCTCACCCCCTCCAAAATAGCCTTACTCTCCATAGCACACCCACCATGGTGCCTGCCACACACATCCACCCTTTCTAAGGCAGTATATCCTGACAGAGAGAGCCTGTGAGGAGCAGCCCTTGGCAGAACATGTGACCTGCCTTTTAGTTGACCACGTTATTGTCTGTTGTTTGTTGAAAAGGGCTAATTTTAATCATAGAAAAGTTTAATACTTTATGGTTCTTTGGTGTGAACTGTGTAGAATGGCAGAAAAAACTTAATTTCCCATTCTTCCTTGTTCTGTGTCATAACCACGGATCTAATATTCTTACACAAGCCTAAAAGACATTGAGCTTTGCCTAATAACTTTTTTAAATTGTGTTAAATACATATAAAATTTACCTTCTTGACTATTTTTGAGTGTACAGTTCAGTGGTGATAAGTATTTTCACAGCGTTATGCAACCAACACTATCATCCATCTCCAGAACTCTTTTCATCTTGGAAAAACTAAAACTCTATACCCATTAAACAGTAACCTCCAACTCCTGCCTCCCCTCCAGCCCCTGGCAACCACCATTCTACTTTCTGTCTCTACCATTTTGACCGCTCTAGGTACCTCATATAAGTGAAATCATTCCTGCATTTGTCCTTTTTTGATTGGCTTACTTTACTTAGCATAATGTCTTCAAGGTTTATCCATGTGTCAGAATTTCCTTCTTTTTTAAGGTTCAATACTATTCCATTGTATGTATATTGTTACAAGTTGGTTATCCATTTATCCATCGATGAACATTGGTTTGCTTCCACATCTTGGCTATTGTGAATAATGCTGCTATGAACATGGGTGTACAAATGTCTCTTCAGGTCCCTGCTTTCAATTCCTTTAGGTATGTATCCAGAAGTGGAATTGCTAGACCATACATCATTTCTTAAAAAGACCATCCTTTCCCATTGAATCATTTTGGCATCCTTGTCAAAAATCATTTGACCATCTACCCAAGGGTTTATTTCTGGGCTCTCTATTTTATTCCATTGGCCCATATGCCTTTCTTTATGCCAGGACCACGCTGTTTTGATTACGTAGACTTGTAGTTAAGTTTTGAAATCAGGAAGTGTGAGATCTCCAACTTTGTTCTTCTTTTCCAAGATTGTTTTGTCTATTTGGGGTCCTTTGAGATTCCATATGAACTTTATGATGGATTTTTTATTTCTGCAAAAAATATCATTACAATATAGACAGGGATTGCCTTGAATCTGCAGGTCATTTTGGCTGTATTGACATCTTACAATATTAAGTCCTCCAGTCCATGAACACAGGATGTCTTTCTATTGATCGGAGTCTTCTTTAACTTCTCTAATGACTTCCTTTTATTTTTCCAGCTCTGTGGCTTTAATCCTTTAGTAGATTTTGCATTTTTCCTCTGTAATGTTTTGAGGCCCTCTTGACTATTACTTAATTTAACCCCGTTTGATATATAAAATTTCAGCAATTTGAACTCTTCAATATATAATGTATGGAGTAATATGTTATGGTAGGCCCTGTAGTCTGGAATAGTTGATGACATCGTGAATTTAACTGCCTAAATTGGTGAAACAATGCTCATGTGATGATGGAAGAAAACGTGAATCTAAGACTTCTGAAAAAGCAGGCATCAGAGTCCTCCCATCCCATCTCTTCTGACAATGGCTGTAACTGTTTGTTATGGAATGCGCCTTGTTATGGAGATGACAGAGAGGGTAGTTGGGAGGACAGGAGATAAGATATAACAGCCATAAATAGAGTTTATAAAGTTTTTTGAAATTTTCCCTAATCAGGCTTAAGTTTGGGTACAGCCTGTTTCCATAATATCACTAATCTTCCAAAAGTTTTCAGTAAAATGCCCTGAGATTCCACATGCCCTAATGTTCTCTCTCTTATGTCCCCTAAGGAGTCATGAATACAGAGGTGAGCATCCAGTAACAGATTTTACAAGTTATTGGAAACTGAGAGTCAATCCATAATAGGCCATGAATGCATGAGAATGTCTGGTGCCCCGTGAGATATCCTAGTAACAAAAGCTCTGTTTTACTGAGGACAAAATGAATTGATCTGATTCTTGATCTCTGGAATTACAATTTGAAATTACAGAAATATTCAGGCCATTAGGATCAGTAACTAAAATGGAGAAGCTTCATTGAATGTGGCTTTGAGCAAGTAAAAATTAAAACTAAGTAGACTTGCATGGTAGCAGAAACTAGTAGTAATCAGAGCTGTTAGGTAGAAGAGAAGCTACAGAAAAGAGAGAGTGAGGAAGCCAATTAACAGATGGAAAAGAAACAGGAAGATGCAGAAGGAAATGCAGAGACCACGATAGTAGCTGGGCCCATTAATGGTAGTGTCCAAGTGACCATCTCAGATTTTCTGCTGCTTAGGTCTGTAAAACCCCCAGAATTTAGGTCCGATCTCCATCTGGCCTTGCTGTACTATGGTATCTTCTTTTCCCAGAGGGCTGCCTATGTAGCTAAGAATCTCACTTTTTCTCATTCCAGTAATAACCCCCCTTGTACTTGAGATAACTTGAATGCTTTTCTATTCCTTGCAACTAAAATATCTTAAACATGCATATAAAAAAATGAAAAACCAAATCAGGAAGGAAGCATAAAATAAAGTTAGAAAATAGAAGACAAAGGCACTCGTGTTTTAGAATTCCTGGCCTTTTTCTCTTATCTCTCTGTACCTGGGTGATTGCCTCCTCCTGCAAGAGTTCAGCTCTAATCCCTGTGTCACTGACTGGGCAGCTCTATCATGCCACCTCAGAGCTCTATCCTGTATTCCAGGCTCTCTAGCTAACTGTCTGTTGGACAACTCCACTTAGACATCTACCAAATGCCTCAAAAAACCTCTCCAAAATTTCCAAAATCAGTTTCCCCTACGGAATTTCTCACGTCAATGAAGGGCACCACCATCCATCCAGTTTCCCAAATTTGGAAGATAGGGAATGGGTGGTGAAGAGGAGGCTGGTATTAGCTTGATGCAGTCTCCCTAATCTCCCAGAGCCAATCAATCACAAAGTCCTGATGATTCTACTTAACTGGTATCTTTAGAATCAGTGCAATTTTTTTCATTTTAAAGGCCACTCCATGGTTCTCTCCCACTGAAATATTGTAACAATCTCTAATTGGTCCCTCTACTTCCAGACTACCCAGATCTTATTCATTCCCCATGCTGTCACCAAAGCAATCACTCAAAGACAGATCCAGTCATATTACTCAACAACTTTAAATGACTCTTGAGAATCTTCTGAATGAAGTTAAAACTCCCTATAGGACCCATCATGATCTGCTCCTGCCTGTCTCTCTAGCTCCCTCTCTGACAACTCCCACCATTCCCAGCATCCCACAGCCTCAGTGACTCACGCATACTCGACCACTTACATTTCCTAGAGTGGATCATGCTCTCTCAGCTCTCGGCCTATGGAAATGTTATTTTCTGTCTGAAACACTCACCCCTCTCTCCCTCTCCTAAAGATAACTCCTACTTATCTCTCAGGGCTCAAGATGATATCTAGACTGGGAGCCCCTCCTGTGGGTTCCATTAGCACTTCGTCAGTTTATTCAGTTGCCACTCCTGCAGTGAACTGCAAGCTCCTTGAGCGTTAATTGTCTTTGTCGTTTTATCCCCAGGCTTAGCCCAATACCTGGCACATAATAGGAATTCAATACATGTTTGTTAAACTAATTCAATATTTCTTTTACTAAAAGTTAGAGTTTCAGATTGAGGTTTAAAAGAAAATCCAACTACGTGCAGCTTACAAAAGAATGGAAATATAAGAGTGGCACAATGATGAAATGAAGCAGAATTCAAGATGAAATCATTCAAGAAAGCAGAAGATCACTGTGCTTGATTAAGTGATGCCCAGCTATCCTCCCTCCATCCAGGCTGGGTCAGGCTTCTCCCCCGCTCCTTCACCTCTCTGCAACCCTCTCTAGCTGTGCTGTTGTCATATCTCGTGGTGTGTTTACCCACTGCTCTGTGAGTTCTTCAAGAGAAGTGACCACATCTTATCCTTTTATCCCCAGTTCTTGATAAATGTTGAATGAATGAATGAATGAGACAAAGTCACAAACATTTGCATTAAATAAAATAACATCAAAATATATAAAGTAAAAACTATTATAAATGAAAGTAGAAATGACAGTTATGCAATCATGAGATATTTTAACACACCACTATCAATCTATGACAAATCAATTCAATAATAAAAGAATAAGGGCATAGAAGAATTGAACTATATAACAAGGTTACCTTAATAGCTGCTGAACTTTGTAACCTCAGAAATGGAAAATGCTTCTATAAATCAAATATTTTCAAAAATGAATCATGACTAGGCCACAAAGAAAACTTCAACTTACCCCAAAAGCACAAATAATATAGAACAAGTTCCTGAAGGAAATAGAAAAACAAAAAAGAAAGAAAAAAGAAAAAGAGAGAAAAAGCAGAAATTTTAAAATATCCAACCACTTGGAATATAAATAATATTTTCCTAAATTATTACAACGCAATGCGAGAAGGAATACTTAAATTTAAAAGCAACGGAAGTCATGTAAATGCAAGTGGATAAATATAAGTAAATAAAAATTTAAACTTACGTAGATCAAAAAACACAACAAACAAAATTAAAGGCAAACAATAAGCTCTTAAAAATATTTGTCAGAGAGGCTGGCCCGTGGCTGAGTGGTTAAGTTCGCACGCTCTGCTTTGGCGGCCCAGGGTTTTGCCGGTTCAATCCTGGGCACAGACTTAACACCCCTCATCAGGCCATGCTGAGGTGGCCTCCCACATGGCAGAGTCAGAAGGACCTACAACTAGAATATACAACTATGTACTGAGGAGCTTTGGGGAAAAGAAGAGAAAAAAACATATTGGGAACAGATGTTAACTCAGGTGCCAATCTTTAAAAGAAAAAACAAAGAAAAAAATTTGTCAGAAACATAAAAATTTAATATCCTTACAAACAAAGAGCTTTTACAAATCGGTGAGAAAAATGCTAATACCTCAATTTTAATGGTAAATGATGTTGAAAGGGCCTATTAAGTATTTAAACAGTTTAACCTTACTAAGAAAGAATTACAATTTAAAACAAACTATTATTTTTGCCTATCAAGCTAGCAAAATATTTTGATTTTTTTTATTTCTTTATTTTTATTGTTTCTTAAATGCTTGCTTTCAGGGCTGATAAGGAATAATGAAAGGTATTCTCTAAGCACTCCAAGGCAATGCCAATTTGTCCAGTGTTTATGGAAAATAACTTAGAAATCTTCAATGATGGTCTTATAAAGGTTGACATTATTTGAAGCGATAATTCCCTTTCCAGAGATCCAGCTTAAGGAAATAATCTTAATTGCTTCCTCAGATATATGCATAAAAATATTATTTCATAGCATTATTTATAATAGAGAAGGATAAAAATCCCTTAAATGTCTAGCAATAGGGAAATGATAAACTATAGTGAATATACATAATACAATGTTAGGAAGTCATCACAGTTATGTTTATAAAGTTTTAACGACATGAACATATTTATGATCATTTCAGTTAGGTTGCTTTATAACAAACCACCCCAAAACTTAATGCCTTACAACACCAGTTTAGATTTCTCACAGTCCTATGGGTTCGATCTGACTGGGATCCTGGGACAGCTGGAAGGGCCAGAGGGCCCCCCTCAGCTCCAGCCCTTGGCTCTCCTCCACGTCAGCTGCTCCGTATGGTTCCTTAGCCTCCTCAGAGAATGGGGCCTGGAACCCAAGAAGACACGTTCCAAGCAGCAAAAGGGGAAGCTACAGATCTCTCAAGGCCTAGCCTCAGAAGTTATACAGCATCACTTCTGCTGCATTTTATTGGTCAAAACAAGTATCAGGGCCAGCCCCTACTCCAGGGAAGGGAAAACAGATTGCATCTCTCAGTGGGAGGAGTGGCAAGGTGTCTGTGGCCATTTTAATCCACCACAGTAATATGACATTAAGTGAAAAAAGAGGATTAAAATATATATATACACCAATATAAACTCAACTCCGATATGTAATATTTATACATATTTATATAAGTTCTATGAATAAAAAAGCATAGTATACATAGATTTATATTTTACATATGAATAAAAAAGACTAGAGGATAAAATACTACAAGGATTATCTCTAACTAGTGGAAGGAGTATAATTATAATTTTCTTCTCTAAAGTTCTGGTTTTTCCGAAGTTATGGGAATGCATTCCGTTTTCAACTGGGCCATAAATGTTATTTGAAAGATATTTTATTCCCATATAAAAACACTTAAGGCAATTTCCTACAAAAGACCAGAAAGAACTAAAGGAAATTGAATCAGAAGTGGAGGAAAACCAACAGCAAGCTGAAAAGAAAAAAGAGCATCTGTATAATTCTTTTCTTGACTGTACAGAATATTGAGACATTTGAATCATCAAGCGTTTCATAGCAGGTTTATGACCATACTGAACAAATGTGTAACTGATTTTCATCCTTCATTATACTTACCTTACATATTGAATATTTTTCCGCCTCCAAAAAGAAAAAACGAAGCAAAGTTTCCTTGTTTTCTGTATATGGATCTAAGCCAAGATAAAATAGATGCAGCAGAAGCCTTGAGGCAGAGACTAATAAAACTTGAAAAATTTTAGCAGATGTATTATAACAAAACTTAAAAATAAAATGGACATGCTCAAAAAATAAAATTTCACTGTTTCTCCTGATTCTATGATTTTATAAAGTTAACATGAGATGGTTCTTTTAAAAAGTCACCATGCTATTTCAATATAGCATCATAAACTAATGTTGTGTAATTCCAATGGCAACTTTAGATGATACAGAAACATTTAGGACAGAAAATGCATTCCTCTTAAACAGCTCTTTAGATAGGCTTTTTTTTTTTTTTAAGGTGAGGAAGATTGGCCCCAAGCTAGCATCCATTGCCAATCTTCCTCTTTTTGCTTGAGGGAGATTGGCCCTGAGCTAACATCTGTAGCAATCTTCCTCTATTTTGTATGTAGGATGCCAGCACAGCATGGCTTGATGAGCAGAGTGTAGGTCTGCACCTGGGATCTGAACCTGCAAACCCTGGGGCACCAACGTGGAGTGCCCCAACTTAATCACTACGCCACCAGGCCCACCCTTAGATAGACATTATTTTCAAGAGCTCCTATTTAATAGCTCAACTAGCCTTTCCAGAATTGTCAGGAGAGCCCAATTTTCATCTTTGCAATCTGACTGCTGGAAGGTCTGGAAATATTCTTGGCTTTCACCACAAGTCACATATTTGAGAAAAGAATTCTCTCTCCCTCCAGAAAGCAACAAAGATCAGACACATTTTAAGAGAAGGAGAAATACTAGGAAAGTGTCAGCCAAAAGAAAGTGTGTGCATGCGTGCTGTTTACAGATGCGTATCTGTGGAACTTCAAAATATCACTCCTTCCCAATTCAACACTGACTACGGGTGCACACTACCACGTGGAGCCTCTCTTCCCTTAGAACCTAAGCTTTCTAACCTCAGGCGTTGAGCGACTCCCACCTCCATCCTACAGATGAACTCTTAGCAGTCATTCTCAAAACACTTGCTTATGCTATGGTGATCCTTTGGGCACTAACCAGTAATCGTACATACCGTGTAGAAAATATTTGTGATATGTGAGATTATTTTGAAATGAAACATAAAGCTATTTCTCGGGTCGTCCTTTCAGCAAATAAGATCAATTAGATAGCAAGTGCTCCTTTGGGTCCAGGTAAATACATATAACACTTTTAATGTATTTCTATAAAAGTGGAATCAATCCCATCAAAGCTTTGATAATACATATTTTAGACTCAAGTTCTGTTTCAAACTGTTACATGATTTCTGTAAACTAAGAGGAATTGCAGCCTCTTTAAACACTAATGAGATCTCAAGAGATTATTCTGAAATATTCCTACTGTTTCATCACTGGTTCATACACAGTCCTTTTACCTTCATTAAGCTTCAAAGGTTTGTTTTAGTAATTATTTTCATTGTCCATGGATTCTGAACGCTTTGGACAACAGCTTAATTTATTTTTGTTTATTTGTCTTAGGGATTTCTTTGAGATGTTTTCAGTTTTCATGACCTAGGGCTGATCAATCTCCTCCTAGTTTAAATTTTATCGACTTGCTACATCTTTGCAGGAAGAATTTAACGTGTGTTGAATACCGTTTTGTTTAATGATTCCTGCTATACCTAAAAATAAAAGTGAAAATTAAAACGTGACACATTCAAATAAATTCACTTATAAATATTCCTCTGGGTTATGTATGGCACCAAGATTTTTTTCACAGTCTTATTCCGCATTTCTGACTTGATCCACATTTTTTTCCATAACCTCCTTATTTTAAAAAACAGAGAATAAAGGGAATCAAGACCTACTGAAGCAACAGGATGAGAACAAACCGAAAAGCAATGGCTTTGTAATATGACAAGAACCTGGATCTGCTGGAGGATGAGCCTGCGTATCAAACAGAAGCCTCTGGAAATTTAACCTCATGATACTCAGCTAAATGTTAGGTCTTTCTCAGTCTCTCTCTCCCCCCTCACTCCTCCTCTTTTGCTATCAAAATGCACAAGTAATCGTCCTTCCTCAAAGTTTCAAATTTAGCCAGCCAAAAACTTCAAGTAATAAGAATGCCCCATTCCCAAATCCAAGGAAGAATGCAGTTCCTGTCGAAGCAGGAGTTGTCTTTTTATGTAAGTTTCTTAATAGCCAGATCTTTTGCTGTAGAAAAGACTCTATCATTTTTCATTATTGCAGATACATGCTCAAAATTATCTCATTTCAGTGTTACAGAGAGTGAGAGGAACAAAAGTATTCCCACCTCCTATAACAATCTCATTGTCTGCCATACAATTTTTATACTTCTTCATATGAGTTTTCTTTTTTTATACAAATCATCTTATTTTCACCGAAGGAACAGTTCCTTATGTTTGCACAGTAAAACATAAAGTTACATATAAAAGGTAGCATTTCTGGATGTTCTTCTTTAGTGAAGTGTAAAGTTCTGCTTTTATGTTTGATTAACAGCATCATACTGATTTTAAGCACATGTAAATATCTCTCTCACCTTGAAGTTCTAGAATTTTACGAGATTAGAAATGGAGGGGCCAACCCCATGGCACAGTGGTTAAGTTCACACGTTCCACTTCAGTGGCCCGGGGTTCGCGGGTTCGGATCCCGGGTACGGACACGGCACCACTTGGCAAGCCATCCTGTGGCAGGCATCCCACACATAAAGTGGAGGAAGATGGGCACGGATGTTAGTTCAGGGCCAGTCTTCCTCAGCAAAAAGAGGAGGACTGGCAGCAGTTAGCTCAAGGCTAATCTTCCTCAAAAAAAAAAAGAAAAGAAAAGAAAAAAAGAAATGGAAATAGGCATTTTAAAACTGTTACCTTCATGACTTATCCTGCTTTCTGATGTAAGCTGTATCAAAGTTCAAATTGTTAGCTAAAATTACTCTATAAAAAGTTATGTATTATCATTGTAAAATTGCTAAATAAAGTGTCTCTTCCTAGAGGAATGCAGGATAGTTCATAAATGTGAAGGCTTATATTTTAATCTCCAAATTCCCTTTTGAGATAGAGGCTATATTTACACTAGGAGGAATTTTATTACAGACTGTCAAAAATGTATATATTTATTTATTTCCATTTAAGTGCTTCCCTATTGAAAAGGGTTAATTGTATGTAATCCCACCATGACCCAAAATAAGAATTCTTCTCATTACTTTTGTGCTGAAAGGTTTTATAACATATACTTCATCAAATCAGAGGATGAAGCATCCTGTTACAAGATCTCTAATTATCTAAAACAAACAAAATAAATGAAGTAATTGAGCCCTGAAATAAAGAAGTTTAACCAAGTTTATGTAAAATCGTGTTTTGGTTTGTATTTGTTTTTATCAGTTACATTCAATTTTAGCTCTGGTTCATTTGGAATGGAATGGTTCAACTTAATTGTTTCAGGCGGGGCGTTATGAAATTATGAAAAAGCATCTGCCCATGCTTTTATTCCTTAATATTTTATAATTTAAAAACCATTTTAATATCAACCAACTTGACTCTTCTAGCAATCCTTTGTTAAGCAAGGCAGGAATTGTTATATCTTTTTACAAATGAGAAAATCAAAGAAGAGGAGGTTAAGCACTGCCCAAGGTCACATCACCAGCAATGGGCAGTGTTGAGCCTGCAAACCTAAGCTATGCCCAGGGTTCCTTTTTCTATATTAATGATGCATTGATAACACCATCTACACAAGAAGCACTTATTAAGTGCTTAGTAAATAATTAGTAGTGCGATTTTTTTAAAAAGTAAAAGCACAAGAAGTAAAATGCATAAGCTTTGATCATGAGGAGTTTACATTCTAACTACTCAGCCAAAAAAAGGATGAAATCTTGCGATTTGTGACAACATGGATGACCGTTAAGGGTATTATGATAAGCAAAATAAGTCAAAGGGAGAAAGTCAAATACCATATGATCTCACTCATAAATAGAAGGTAAAAACAACAACAAACAGTCACATAGAGACAGAGATTGGATTGGCGCTTACCAGAGGGGACGGGGGTGGGAGAGTGTAGAGAGGAGGGCAAAAGGGGTGACTAGGCACATTGTGTGATGGATTGTAATTAGTCTTTGGGTGTTGAACATGATGTAATCTACACAGAAATCAAAATAAAAGGATGCACACCTGAAATTTATATAATGTTATAAACCAAGGTTATCACAATAAAAAATTAATTTCTTAAAAAAGGAGTTTACATTCTAGGGCTTAGTAAGAGGAAAATTAAAAGGAAAAAGTAGAGAACAATCTGAACATATAGAAGCAGTGTATGTTAATAAGGTAGAAGGTGTACTAAGCAGGCCCTGGAAGGCCTAAGTTTTCTCTTGATTTACTTGAAAACCAACTCAACATTGTTACAATTTAGTTACTAACAGAGTCAAAACTTTGTTTCTATAATTTTTCAATATCATGTGTTTCTCTCATGTCATTTTTATCAGAGAGAGATGTTTGGTTTCAAGGTTGCCACACCAGGTGGCTACTGTAAATAATTTCTGCAGTGAATTCGTAGGATCTGCACAGTGTGCCTTTTGCTAGGTAGGAAAATGCCAAGCAGCTTGGAAAACAAGAAAAGAAATTTGGCTCTACCCCAAGACTTGGCATCAATTACCCTACACTGCCCGCTTCCAGTGGGTAGCACGGGTTAATACAGGTTAATGCTCTGCCACTGCCTCTAAGTTTAGCGGAAAGATTTTTGGAGTTAATTGTGTATGTCACTTTCTGTGCTAATTTCAAAGTATTTTGTAATGTTAAATATTATCTAAATACCATTTATAAAATCTCATATTTAGGGTGTAAACTTCATGATCCTTCTCTTCTCGATTATTGTCATTTTCTTTTTAGCAACGAGTCAGATGTGCTCCTTTCTTCTTCCCTGGTAATTCAGTGAGCACTTAGGTACTCTATTTGCATACTACTTTATCAGCAAGACTTGTGGCTATGTTCCACTGGAGGTGCTCTTCAAGCCACTTACTTGTGTGTGGATTCAGGTATGTTTGTGAGGCTTTGGTTTATCCCATAGAAAAAACCTGCAAAGCAGGGACAGTATCATCGACATGAGTGCTCTCCAACTATTTGTGGGGAACGACTGGTACTTTTTTATTGTTATTTCTAATCTGTCACTACACATGACTGGTACACAGCTCACCCATGCAAGTTTCCTAACTGCTCTACACCCATTCAATGAGACAAGGCCACTAGTCCAAGCTTGAACATCATGGCAATGTCAAGTTGCTGCAAAATTTTCTAAGTGCTTTTTCGTCTATTCTTATCTTGTCACAGGTCAGTAACAAACTCTTCATGGATATTGAGTAGCTCTGACCTACATTTGCCGTATAGATCCAGTCCTTTAGTACAAAATTGTGACCAGCAAAGGAGTTAGCTCGATTGCTGCTACCCAACAGGGTGCCTCTTCAGAAGGAACCTCCCAGCCTCACCAACCACATATCTCCTTCAGTCACTGAGCCTTCCAATTCATTTCCTTGCTGTTACTGTCTACTTTCTTCTATATATAGCACACATCCAAGGATGAGCATTTCTGAGATAGCCTTCTTTAGAATTGAAAGACAGATCTCATTTAAAAGAGATGTAGTCTCTACTCCAAATTAGAAGCTATACAACTTCAACATGCTAGAAGTGTCTTAAAGAACTGATGCAATTTACATCAATGGCAACAACTTAGTGAACAACTTAAATCATATACAGTTTATAATTCAGATGTCAAAAAAACACTTAATATAACGTAACATCATAAAGGTGATTGTGAAATATATGGACCTAAATTTTTGCTCTCTTTAAGAAACATTACAAAGTGCATAACGTAAATGTTTTTTTAAAAAGAATTTTAAAATAACAGTGAAGGTGTATAAGCAATGGTGGACAATATCTAAAGTAACATGATCTTCCTTGTCGCTGATGCGATAGAGATGGAGGATGCTGGAGGAAGGTGACTGCTGCCCTACTAAAATGCTCCTCGTAGTCCAAGGAGGCTACTGTAGGTCTGGGCGGTGATCTTGGCTGGTATTAGCAGGAACGCTATTACTCTCTCCACCCACCTGTTTGTAGAAGCAGATTTTCTGAGATTCGCTTCAATTTTAGGCTGAGATCAGCTTTCTCTGTTTCATAAAGAATCAAGAGTCAGAAACGCGCCCTAAGATCCTGCATCCCAGCCAGCTTGCACCTGATGGGAACTACAAACTCATTTATCATTATTATAAATTGCAAAGAGAGCTTCTGAATATCCACTCTAAGAAGAAGGAAAGAGCAACAAATACAACAGAATAAAGGAGAATAATAGCTTCTGTGGGAGATACTATAACTGAAAGATCTGATATTTATTTCACCAGAGGGTGTTCTCCAATACAATCTTCCAAGATCAGACTCATACGAAGGAAAAAAATCAGAGAATTATTCAGGCTCACATATTCTCTCTCTGATTTTGAACACTGAATGTTTTGGATACAACAAAACAAAGATATTTCAGATTTGGAGAAGATTTTCCTTCATTTCTGCTTCATGCCCTCCTTTCCTAAATATCACCGATTCATTTATTGGACCTTTTCATTTGTCATCATTATTATTTTTTCATCTCCTTACTATGGAAATAAAATATACATGCAGGACCCCTGGGCTGAACTCACATCAGGCTGCACTGGAACTTTGTAATACCACAAACTGAAGCCTGAAATACAGACCTGAAAGTATAGATAGCTCTGTGAAGCTTAAGTTTCCAATTTTTTTCTTTCTTAAAGCCAGCCCTTAAGCACTCATCTCTGCTTTTCTTTTATTTATGCAGACTTTTCAACACTCTTTGCTACACTCAAAACATAGAAATCAGAGCCAAAACTCAACTCAAGGTATTTTGTGAATCTATGCCTTGCCTTCAGAAAAGCAAACATCTACCTTCAAAAACCATTGTTTCAATATTCACTTCTAAAGGAGATTCAGAGACAAAGAAACTATACCTTTTATTACTACTAATAAAAATAATAGGAAGAGACACATCTAAATATGCATATATTTCTCCTTGTTACACTTCTACTTTTCTAAAAAAATATTTACTGAAATTCTCTAAGGAAAAATCCATCTAGGGCCCTTTTTTCCACTTACAGTCTCAGGATTTTATTCTTTTTCACTTGTTCTATATTCCTGTTTTCTCTTGTATGCATTATCTCCAAAACATCATATTTGCAGGCATGTGCTCTTCTGTTAGTTTTTAAATCCCTCTTATAGTGTGTGATAACATGATTCCTTAGTTCTTTTTCCTTTCTAAAAAGTGTCAGAATCTGTTTCCTAATAGCCCTAGTTATTATTTCTCAGAGGAAAATGGATTAGACAATAGAGATCTAACTAGACCCATATGCTGCTTTAAGTGGAATGTAGTCTGAATGATATTTTTTTGTCAAGTTTGTAGATAGGCTCTCTTTGAATGGAGCTGACAAAACCCACTCCTTATGGCACATGTCCACAGCCGCCCCCGCCCGACCTAGATACCGCCTCAGAAGAAGGACGGCCCAATGAGGGCGGCAGCTCCTCCACGTTGCCATTGAAGGGAGAGCGGTTGTGAAGTGTAACAGATGGAAACTTGATGGGCTATTTGCTGGTACTACAGCGAGGGGCTTGCTAGAAATGCCCAAACCCTGCTGTCCTTCACCACTCCTCCCTGCAGAGCTCTCAAGAGAGACATATGCAAGGAACCATAGTAAAAGAAATCAAAGTATCCCCCGATCACAATGGAGACAGGACAAGAATCTCTGGTAAGTGGTTGGAGTATGTAAGTATGCCCATCTATTTCCCCTCAGTTCAAATCACAATTTGTGGATCTTTCACCTTTCAGCCTGCAGGAAATGAAGGCAATGACCAAAACTCTCTGCTATGTGTGGAAATAGAAAGGGAAAAAAAGACAAGATAGCTGGCCCTCAAGTGGGATTCTAACTCAGCCTAGTAATTCTGCCCTCTGGAGTAAAAGAGAAAAAAGAGCAAGTATGGTGCATGCTCTGTTAATACCCAGTCACCCTGCCCACCTGCAAACATAGCCTATCAATCCCACAGGATTCTTTTTTTTTTTTTTTTTTTTTTGAGGAAGATTAGCCCTGAGCTAACTGCTGCCAATCCTCCTCTTTCTGCTGAGGAAGACTGGCCCTGAGCTGACATCCATGCCCATCTTCCTCTACTTTATATGTGGGACGCCTGCCACAACTTGGCTTGATGAGCGGTGCCATGTCCACACCCGGGATCCGAACCGGCAAACCCCTGGCCGCCAAAGGTGTGTACTTAACCACTGCACCACAGGACCAGCCCCAATCCTACAGAATTCTAACCAATCAAATTGGCTTTCTCTTCTTTTGGGGAATAAACAGTATGAGAGAGAAAGGAAAACACTAGTGAAGGTGTAATTAAGGCGCTCTGTGCCATAAAGGCCCACTGTAGTGGATTGAATAATGTCCCCCAAAAATTCATGGTCCACCCAGAACCTCAGAATGTTACCTTATGTGGAATAAGGGTCTTTGTGGATGTAATTAGTTAAGGATCTCAAGATGAGATCGTACTGGATTTAGGGTGGATCCTAAATCCAATGACTGATATCTTCATAAGAGAGAGGAGAGAGATTTGAGACACACAGACACAGAGGAGAAACACAGAGAAGAAAGTGATGTGAAGATGGAGGCAAAGATTGGAGTGATGTGTCTATCAGGCAAGGAATGCCAATGACTGCCCGCAATCACCAGCAGCTAGGAGAGAGGCATGGAATGGATTCTCCCTCAGAGCCTCCAGAAGAAACCAACCCTACTGACAAGTGATTTTGGACTTCTGGCCTATGGAACTGTGAGAAAATATATTTCTGTTGTCTTAAACTACCCAGCTTGTGGTAATTTGTTATGGCATCCATAGGAAACTAATATACTTGTTAACACCCTTCTGTACACGATCACAGAAAATGTGTCCAATTGGTCACAAGGTAGATTGGGCAAGAGAAGAGAAGTCAAGGGTATAAATCATTCATCGTAACTAAGAATTTAAATTATATTTAAAATTTACATCCCACTGGTGGAGGAGCAATAAAATTATCATTAGATATAAAGAACAGCAATACAGTGTAATGGCTTTATGTAGATTTGAACCCTAGCTTCACCACTTGCTTGCTACCTGTACTTATCCTCTCTAAGCCCCAGTTTCTTCATTTGTAAAATGAGAGTAATGACAGAATAATAGTATGTACCTCAAGTGATTATTATGAGAATTAAATGAGATATTCTTCTATTACATGTCTGGGACATAGTAAATGCTTTAAAAAAATACTTATTATCACTTAATGTCATGCTTTTAACTATCAATGCATCAGCAAACAAACTGAGCCTAATAAAATCTATTCCAACATTTCCTCAAAGGAATGTTATAACAATAAGTAAGGATATGGTATAAATGGAGTCTGAACAGGGCCGCTGGAGGAAGGAGGGGCCACTTTTAGTAGTAAGTAAGCTGTTAGCAAATTATGACATGATGAGACTAATCCAGTCAGGTACAAAAGAGTACTTTTCTCATGTGGAAGGATTTCTTTTTTCAGACTTTTTAGGCAGTTTTTTATTAACACACAAAAAAAATATGTGTTCTGGAAGAATATATGAAAAGGAAGTTCCCAAGCATCAGGTTGATGTCAGACTCTGCTGTTTTCTAGCACAAGTGACTTCCCTGAGTCTGAGTTTCCTCATAACTAAAAAATACAATAATGAGTAAAATATATATAATTTTGGCAAGGATTGAATAATTAAGCGAATGAAATAAGACCTAGTCAATTAAAAGTCACACAATATGAAGTATTCAGTATCTGTAAGGAAACGCTCTCAGAGCTACAAATGGAGGGTTGAGTCCCAGGGTAAAGGTCCTACTAAGGGAGGTAATCATCCTGGAGATTAAGTGTCTTCACCAAGCTCACACATCTAGGGCAGAGGGAGCAGTGTGACCCTGGGCCAGTTACTTATCTTCTTCAAGTCTTTTGCTATTACAGACAACTTTGGGAACAGTTGCCCAACTCACAGTTCCCTTCTCTGAAGATGAGCCTGATTCACAGAAGCAGTTCACCCGTATGCAAGTCTGTTCTGTATAACTCTGTCCCCTGAAGCACAGCTGATTGTTCCAGGAGTACAGACCTGACCAAGAGTCACTCATATTCTGTATCCTGGGAATTTGAATTTAGGAACACAGAGACGTAGAGCCTGGGCATCACTGCACCTAAGTCTCCTTGGTGACAGGCATTCCAGAAAGAAAGTCCATGAATTACCTATTGCTGCTGAGTCTCCGGAATTTCCCGAATTCCTTCTTTTTCTAAGTCAATTCTTCCTTCTGTTTCCTGACATAATCCAATAGCCTTCAAATGAATGCCTCATTTTTGCTAAAGTCAGTTAGTGTCAGATGCTATGCTTATAATAAAAAAAAAATCTTCAATTGTGGACCATAGGTCATCATAGTCATTCATTCTCAGATATGCAGGGAACTGATATTGCATTATTCTAGTTTTACAGGAAATTTACAGACCCAATATTATATTTCATTTAACTTTATAAGAAATATTAGCCTCACGTCCGAAAGAAACCCTGAATTACAAACTATAATGTAATTTTGTTAAAGGTGAACAATTGGAAACTTGTTAAGCAAAGGAGGTAGGGAGACAAGATATATTTTTTTATTTGTTTTGTTTTTTGTCTTTGTTGAGGTTTTCAATAAACCGTGAAAGACTCAAACACTACTAAAAGAAATAACCTGACTGTGGGAGTGTCTTTGGCGTTTTTAACTACATGTTTTTTGTTACAAGGGGCTCCATGCCCATTTTGTTTAGAAATATAAATGGATGCATATATTGGAATACCATGGTGAAAAATAAAAATGGAGTTATTGGTACCAGAATTTATGAAGTTTTCAATAGATCAGGTTAAAAAATGAGCATGCTACAGCGGAATATGTAGACAACAAGACAATGTAATTTGTAATGTAAATACTACACATCAATCAAAGGTGGTGAAAAATGTCAGGAATGAGAGCAATTCTCATGTCAAAATTTAACTGCTGAAATTTTAGAGGTCTGTAATAATTTTCCTTAATAATAAACATTTAAGAAATTGACTCAGTTGATGGAATAGCCTGGGCAATATCTTAAGAGCACAAAAGATAGTACCCAAATTAGATTTTTCAAGTATCTACCTTGAAATCGTTTTATTAATCACCCTAAAAAAATGATTTTGTTTCCTACTGTTTAGATTTTATCTCCTTGTTAAATTGTTAAAATGAAAAAAATTTTTCATTTTCATTTTAACATTTTTAAATAGGCAGATAGTATAAAATTTGTATAGAAAGGCAAAGAAACTAGAAGAGTGAAACAATTTTGAAAAACAATAACAAAGTTGGAGGACTTACAATTCCTAAATTAAAGACTTGCTACGCTCACCAAGACAGTGTGGTACTCGTGTCAAAATAGACAAATGGATCACAGAAACTATATAGACTATTTCTGAAACAGAAATAGATCCACACATGTGTGATTTATATTAGTCAGCTCAGGCTGCCATAACAAGATACAAAAGACTGGGTGGCTTAAACAATAGACGTTTATTTTTTCTGGATGCTCGAAGTCCAAGATCAAGGTGCCAAAGGGTTGGTTTCTGTGAAATCTCTCCTCCTGGCTTGCAGATGGCTGCCTTCCTGCTATGTCCTCACATGGCCTTTTCCTCTGTGAGCGCACAGAGAGAGAGAGCTCTCTTGGTGTCTCTTCCTCTTCTTATAGAGATACCATTCTAGTCAGATTAAGGCCTCACCTTTATGACCTCGTTTAACCTCAGTTACCTCCCTAAAGGCCCTGTCTCCAAATACAGACACGTCGGGGGTTAGGGCTTCAGCATATGAATTTGGAAGGACACGATTCCATCCATAACAGTAATTAATTCATTTTTTACAAAGTTGTAAGGGAAAGTCAGCGGAGAAAAGATAGTCTTTTCAACAAATGGTGCTGGAACTATTGGATATCCTCAACCGAAGGTGGGGAGAAGCACTTGAATCTATACATTGCACCATATATGCAAAATTAACTAAAAAAATGAATTATAGACCTAAATGGAAGACCTAAAACTATAGAACTTCCAAAGGCACTATTAATAAAACGAAAAGACAAGCAACAGGCTAGGAGAAAATATCTGCAAATCACTTATCTGATAAAAGACTTGTATCCAGAATATATAAAGAACTCTTAAAACTTAATGACAAGAAAACAAACAACCCAATTTTTTTAAATGGGTAAAAGATTAACAGACACTTCACCAAAGAAGATACTTGTTAGTGCCGTGGAGTAAATTCTGACTCTTAGCACCCTTGCACACAGCGGAGCTGAACCCTGCCGGGTCTTTGTGCACCATCCTCTCATCTTCCAGTCCTGTATCAAAAAATGCTCTACTGCTATTCACTGACTTTTCATTGCTAATTTTTCAGAAGTGAGTGGCCAGGTCCTTCTTCCTAGTCTGTCTTAGTCTGGAAGCTCTGCTGAAACCTGTCCACCATGGGTGACCCTGCTGGTATTTGAAATGCCAGTGTCCTAGCTTTCAGCATCACAGCAACATGCAGCCACCACAGTATGACAACTGATAGACAGGTGGTGTGGTTCCCCAACCGGGAGGGAAATAACCCAGGCCTCCATGGTAAGAGCTGGAGATCTTAACCTCTAAACCACGAAAGAAGATAGACGGCTGTCAAGTAATCACATGAGAAGATGCTCACTATCTAGTAATTCGTGAAAGGCAATTAAGACCACAATAGGAAACCACTACACACCTATTAGAATGGCTAAAATTTAAAAATTGGTTATACCAACTGTTGATGGATATGGAACATAACTCTGTCCTACTTAGTGTATACCCAGTATCTAGTACGTCTGGCACCCAAAAATAAATAAATAACAACTCTTCTTAAACTGAACTGGTAAGGTAAGATGAGAAAGTCACAACAAAGTAGGAATTGTCATCAATGTACAATGCTGCGTGGATGTAAGGTAGAATGAAGAGCAGAGCAAAAGCTCCAATGTGTCCACTTTTTCTTTTCTGGATCATGCTTTTGGTGTCTTATTTAAGAAATTTTGCTTAACTCAATGTCACAAAGGTTTTCCCCTATGTTTCCACAGATGAACACATAATCCAAACTTGGCCAATAAAAGTCAGATCTGGACCCTTTCCTGGGATCAAGGCGCCCTCTTTTCACTGAAATTGATCAAATGTAAGCTTATATCTAATATGGGCCATCTTTGTTACTGCATGGGGAATTCCTGCTTGAGAATGAAAACAATACATAAAAAGCAGACCCAAGAGAGGGAGAGAGGGAAGTTTTGACACTAACGCTAAGTCCTGCACTCGTCACTTGCATGAGAGACCCAGTACATTCTCTTTACTTGAGGAAGTTCGAGTCTGTTTCTCTCATTAGGAACCAAACAGTCCTGATGAATAGAGTGACTTTCTCTGGAGCAATTTCAGTATAAGCACAATGGAATTCCTAATACCTATCCATAAGATTACTCTAAGAAAAGAATGATAATATATATAAATTGCTTAGCACCATGCCCAGCAAATATTAATCACTCAATAAATGTAAATGTAATGAGGCCTGTAAAGGGATTGCAGTGGATTGAAGAGAAAATGGAGGATGAGCATAGAAATGTGTGTGGAGAATTTTTCAAGTATTTTTGCTGTCAAGAAAGATAGAGAAGGCAGGAAAGGACGATGTAAGGAGATGTGGAATAAGAAAATTTTAAGTGGAACTTCTCTTCTTGTGATATTCCATTGAGTTCATCGGCAAAAATTTGTTTTATCATGTTCAGTCAATATCATACTAAATTTAATTTTGGTTGTTTTCCTAACACCTTCAGATTTTTAATTATTACTGCTCTGAGGCTTCTGGTCTTATAAAATTTTATTACTTTAAGAGAATATATGAGAAAAGTACAACAGAACATTTATGAATGAGACCTTTGTATTGAAGACTTTAATGAAACTTTCTTTCTTTACAATTAGTGAAATATTTTCTAGATGCAGCTGCTGTTGATCCACTTTTCTCTGATACCTCTGATACACTTATATTAAGATGTTATGTATTATTCCTTGGTAGCCAAAGTGATCAGGTTAGAATAATATCAAGTTATCATTCTATTTTAATGAATCCAAAACTCAAGATTCGAATGTAGATTAACAAACACAAGATAGGATGGTAAACATGCCTTTAAGTTATAAAGATGGTATCATCTTGAATCTTATTTCTTTTCTATATAATGTTAATTATCAACAAATCACAGATTATTTTATTATTCATCGTAAAGATGCATAATTTGAATTGTAATAATGAACTCTTGTATATACAATGTCTCAATTCAAAGTGCTAACTCACTAATGTATAGCTTGTGACACTATATTAGAAACTCAAAAAATGTCGATTTGAACCAAACCAAACTAATGCTATGTGCTTCTCCAATTATCAACAAGAAAATGTCTTGCCATATCACTATAATTTTCCACTGGGTGTTGTTGGGGAAAGTGGGGAATGTCACAGTATGAACCAATTAAGCAGATCTAGAATAACTAAAATTTCATTTTCATGCTACCAAGAATTATAGCAATATAACTGAAAAATATTGCCATCTACTTTTCAGCACAGCAACAGATAATTTATTCTACTTTCTACAATCCTCTAGTAAAATTTTCTAGATTGTATTAAGGATAACTAACATTTGTTTCTCTCATTGCTTACAGAATCCTTTTACATAAATATTTCATTTGATCTCACTCATCTCTGTGAAGTAAATAAGATATTTCAAAGGTGTAGAAAGCTAAACTTTGGAGACATTTATCGACATCTAAAGTGCAGAGTTACTAAAAAAATGAAACTAGAATTCAAACTCATCATTCAACTCAAAATTTCATCGTTTCCAGTACACCACATGCACATTTAGATGATAGTGAGAGAGATAGAGAGATAAGAGATAGAGATATACGTATAGATATACATAGGTACAATTTCTTCTACAAGGAAACCAATGAAGCTCTCTTACACAAATTTAAAAATAATAAAACCCAGAACACCATAAATTCCTGAGATCAGATCAAGCTTCATTTTGATCTTCTGCCTCTCTCAATCAAAGCTGTGCTTTCACAAACTTCTTTTAAATTTTGATTCGCTATAAGGAAACCAAAAACTTCTATGGGCATTAGTGTGACCCTATGGCTGTGTGCCTCCTCCGGAGGATATTGACAGAACACGTCCCTCTTTGACATCAAGAGTCTGGGAACATGAACTGTGACTGCGTACCTCATGCTAAGCACCTGAAACCCACTGGCCTCCAACGTTTGCTGCAACCAGCAGGTTCCCCTGCTTGGATTTCTCTTTTAATGAACAGAGCCAGCTGGTGGCCCGTGAGTTTCCCAGACAGCAAGAGCTTCCTTTTCCATGACTCTGCCTGAGTCTTTTGTAAAGAAACACTATCTGGTTTTTTTTCTGTACCTTCCTATAAACTCATATTCTTAGTGTATTCAGCCCCTAAGAAATTTCCGAGAATGTTTCTCTTCCAAAAATACTTTTATATTGATGTATATTCTCATGTCACTACTTGTGTGCATGCTATATCTCAACTAGATTACAAACTTTAAGCTCCAGGAAGTAAGACAGGACTGGGCTTTCCTTTTCTCAACCCCTTCTAAGCTGCTTCAGCCAACTCTACACACACTCCCCTGGTATAGTCCTGGATATTTCATAGGTGCTTAAGGATCTTGGCAAATTGCACTAGTCACATTGTAGATTGAGTTAACAGAAGAAGACCTCCTCTCAAATAGTGTAAAATCTAAGACAGATAGCATTGGTTTAAAAAATTATAAAAGAAATCCAGTATAGAAGATGCTTTACAAATGCACACAGGAAATTCATTTAAAAACATTAATATTACATTCAAGTAAAGGTTTGAATTTTCTATTGTGATATTGTAAATACATTATTTAATTTATAACTGTCTATATCTAGGGAAACAAAGAAAATTTGAACCGGGTCTAAGATAAGCTACATGTTAAAGACAGGAGTTTAAGGGACAGGAAAAATGAAAAGAAAGCAAGATAATGAAGGACATTCTAGCCTTTGATTGAGTCCTAGGGAAAAGCTTGAGACTCAAATAGGATTGGAGCTTGTTCGTAATTAACATGTTCTAGGTTGAACTTTACAAAATTGACATTTTTTGTAGGTCAAAAATGGTCAAATATTGGCTCTTTCATTTAGTTTCCCCTAATAAATACACTCATACACCCAATAATTAATCAACAAACATGACTGAGCATCTACCAATGGACAAGAATATTGATGGAGGAATTCAACAGTTGAATTGATATGGCCATATAAAAAGGCTATGCCAACCCTAAAGAAAGTTGAGCAATAAGTTCCTCTGAAGACATTATTTCTGAAGTAAACATTGGAAAATGATATAGGCTTCTTCCATTAATCATTTGTAAATTATATACTTCTCTAAAAGTGAAAAAAAAATCACTGCCCAGATTATAAGGACTGATACATTTCTTAGAGAAAAATTAGACATATAATAATATGAGGTAGTAACTGATGCTTAAGTTCAGAAAAAAACAGCAATTATTAGGCTATCCTTTGGGTAACATCAAATTCTCAATTAAACCTCACTAGAGATCACTCAAAATATTACTTTTTTATTAATCTAATGAGGACAAGAGATAAAATTATAACTTTTTATTTTTAAATCTCTCCCTTTTCACACAAGGGCGGGTGCATGCATGTGTGTGTAAGTGTGTGAATGATTGCCTCATTATCCAACTCTGTCTTAACTGGTCCTACACACACACACATGTACACACACAGACTTAAATAAAGATGCTTCAGGACAATTTGATTCCTATTACAAATTACGTTCATTATACCACATTTCTATAGCTGAGTAAATAAGATGTATATTTTATTTACCCATTTCTAAATGATTGTATAGATATTTTTTATTGTGTGGTTCATTTTCACAAGTGTCTTACCATTTTAACATTGACCCATAAATTGCGTACCCTAGTTTGGGAAAAAGTTCATATTTTGACCCGCTAGCAATTAGGCTTATATTTAATGTGTATATATATCATTGTTATTTTATTATTTAATTAGGGTAAGTGGAAATCACTGCCAGCTCTTCCTCAGAGCCTTTCACAGTCCCTTATATTTTCCATTCGTTCAATTTTAACATTTCTAAGCCGGATTTGGATAAATTTCTTCTAAAACATGAATGGGAATAATCAAGAGATGGAATTTGCTACCTCTCTCTGCATCATATATGCTAGGGGCTTGACTATCCGTTTCTTAAAAAGTATTTTAAGAACTTATTAATTTTATCATTCTTAATTTTAATCATAAGATCACCATATAGCCTTTGTATGAAATAAATTTCATGTTGTCAAAGTTTATTCTAACCAAGTAACAGTTACAGAATTATTCCCCAAAGAAATATGTTAATAGCTGTAAAAAAAAAATCAAAATATTTTTTAAAGCTTTAAAAATAATTTTTAAAGCATATTACTATCTTTTAAAAAGACAATGTGTAAGGCACTTTCATCTATAATGGTGTGCAGAAGTCAGTGAATCCTCTCCACAAAATAATAATAGTAATAATATAAAACCGAACAAATACAATTATGTCAGAGCTCTGAAAATCAATCAAAGTCAGTTCATTCTTGATAAACTACTCAAAATTTGGTTAAGAACAGCGAAAGTCAGTGGCCTTGCCAAGGGTTGCTCTTATTCACCCCCTC
Source organism: Equus caballus (assembly GCF_041296265.1). Taxonomy (NCBI): domain Eukaryota; kingdom Metazoa; phylum Chordata; class Mammalia; order Perissodactyla; family Equidae; genus Equus; species Equus caballus. Next base: position 51,128,461 of record NC_091691.1, read on the forward strand.
AGCACCTACCCAGCTCAGTCGGAAAAAACAAGAGCTTTAACAGTTTGGGGCTGGCCTCAAAAACAGCAGCTTTACTGCCAGAGGGGATGTAGCACCAATTTGGGGGACAGAAGAAAATCTGTGATTTTATCAACTAAAAGTGGCAAAGTTGGAGGGAAACAAACTATTGGAAACCTTCTCTGAAGTTGCAGTCCTAGTTTGGACAAGCAGTAGATTAGTCAGAGATTTAACTGGGAGAAACTAAAAACGAGAAAACTATAAAAAGGCAACATAATCTCCCACATAGCTTGCTGCTAGGGAGCTACCATATGTATGGGAATGACTCAAGCAACCTGGGCAGAAATTAAAAGCCAAAGGAGACCAGAGAACTAAATGAACTTTGAATATACTCCCCGAGTCACAATCAGATAGGATGACAGAGTGGAAGCCTTCTTGGTTAGGAAAGTTTGAGCATAATATTTGTCCATATGTTTGGCTGACCTCTGATCTGTGCAGACTTAGACTTTCTAGGGCAGCCCTATGGAGCCAGGATAAAAACTAAAAATTAAAATTAAAAACTAGTGAGGACATCACTGTATCCACCATGGAAGGGAACCCAGCTAACTCCAGGTGCAAGATACACAAAGATATCCAAGCTTAGTCATATCATAGTAAAACTGCTGAAAAATAAATCAACTCATCATGTACCAAGAAAACAATATGATTAACAGCTGATTTCTCATCAGAAACAATGGAGGCCTAAAGGGAGTGGGATGACATAATCTTCTGTAAGGAAAAATAAAGCTGTCAACCAAGAACTCTACATATAGCAAAGATATCTTCTAAAACAATAAAGTTAAAAGACAACCAGGTGAAGAAAAACTGAGATAATTTGTTGATAAAACATGCGACTTACAAGAAACTCTAAAGGAATTCCTTCAGATTGAAAGAAAATACCATATAGTAACTTGAATGCAGAAGAAGGAATGAAGAACACCAGAAATGATATCTATGTGTAAATATAAAGTAAAGTAGACTTTTCTATTTAATTATCTTGATTTCTTTAAAAAACATCGAAGTGTTTAAAGAAAAGATTATAACAATGTATTGCTGTGTTTTTAAACACATAGCAATATAACATATGAAAATAATAGTACAAAGGAAATGGGAAGAAATGGAGCTACAGTGTAGAGGAGTTAATTTATTTTACTAGACTGAATCAGTGTATACCTAAAGGAAATTGTAATAAATAAAAATGCATATTGTAAACTCTAGAGTAAATATTTTTAATTGAAAATTAAGCTCCAAAATCCTTTATTTAACACAAAGAAGGCATTTATTTAACACAAATAGAAGAGGATGGGATGCTTCCAAATCCATTTTATGAGGCCAGCATTATCCTGAAACCAAGAACAGACAAGGACACTAGAAGAAAAGAAAATGACAGGCTAACATCCCTGATGAACATAGGTGTAAAAATCCTCAACAAAATACTAGCAATACAAATTCAACAATACATTAAAAGGATCAAACACCACAGTCAAGTGGGATTTATTCCAGGGATACAAGGATGTCTCAACATCCACAAATCAGTCAATGCAATATACCACATTAACAAAATAAAGGATAAAAACCACATAATCATCTCAATAGATGAAGAAACAGAATTTGATAAATTTCAACATCGGTTTATGATAAAAACTCTCAACAAAGTTGGTATAGAGGGAATGTACCTCAACATGATAAAGGCCATATATGACAAGCCCACAGCTTGTACCAAGAAAACAATATGATTAACAGCTGATTTCTCATCAGAAACAATGGAGGCCTACAGGGAGTGGGATGACATAATCTTCTGTAAGGAAAAATAAAGCTGTCAACCAAGAACTCTACATATAGCAAAGATATCTTCTAAAACAATAAAGTTAAAGACAACCAGGTGAAGAAAAACTGAGATAATTTGTTGATAAAACATGCGACTTACAAGAAACTCTAAAGGAATTCCTTCAGATTGAAAGAAAATACCACATAGTAACTTGAATGCAGAAGAAGGAATGAAGAACACCAGAAATGATATCTATGCGTAATATATAAAGTAAAGTAGACAAGCCCACAGCTAACACCATACTCGATGGTGAAAACCTGAAAGCTTTTCGTCTAAGATCAGGAACAAAACAAGGATGCCCATTCTCACCACTTTTATGCAACAAGTTTTAGCCAGAGCAATTAGGCAATAAAAATAAATAAGGCATCCAAACCAGAACAAAAGAAGGAGAAACTGTCTCTATTTGCAGATGACACGACATTATATATAGAAAACCCTAAAGATACTGTCAAAAACTGTTAGAACTAATAAATTCAGTAAAGTTGTAGGATACAAAATCAATACACAAAAATCAGTTGCATTTCTACAGACTAATAACAGAACATCAGAAAGAAAAATATTTTAAATCCCATTTACAATTGCACCAAAAGGATTAAATACTTAGGAGCAAATTTGACGAAGGAGGTGAAAGACCTGTACGCTGAAAACTACAAGACATTGATGAAAGAAATTGAAGACACAAATAAATGGAAAGATATTCCTTGCTCTTGGGTTAGCAGAATTAATACTGTTAAAATATCCATACTACCCAAAGTACTCTGCAGATTCAATGCCATCCCTATCAAAATTTCAAAGGCATTTTTCACAGAAATAGAACAAACAATCTTAAAATTTGTACGGAACCACAAAAGAACCCGCATAACCAAATCAATCTTGAGAAAGAAGAACAAAGCTGGAGGCATCACACTTCTTGATTTTAAACTATATTACAAACCTATGGTAATCAAAACAATAAAAACTGGCATATAACAGTTTTATATAACCTAACAGTCACATACATCAATAGAAAAGAATAGAGAGCCCATAAATTAACACACACATATATGATCAATTAATTTTCAACAAAGGAATCAAAAATACACAATATGGAAAAGATAGCCTCTTCAATAAATGGTATTGGGAAAACTGGATATCCGCATGCAAAAAAATGAAACTGGACCAGAATCTTACACCACACACAAAAATCAACTCAAAATGATTAAAGACTTGAATCTAAGATCTGAAATCATAAAACTCCTAGAAGACAACATAAGGGCTAAGCAACTTGACACTAGTCTTGGCAATGATTTTTTGGATTTGACACCAAAAGCAAGGCAACAAAAGTAAAAATAAACAAACGGAACTACATCAGACTAAAAAACTTCTACACAGCAAAGCAAACCAGCAACAAAATGAAAAGGCAGCCAACTGAATGGGAGAAAATACTTGCACATCATATATCTGATAAGGGATTAATACACAAAATGTATAAAGACCTCACACAACTCAATAGAAAAAATCAAATTAAAAAATGAGTGGAGGATCTGAATAGACATTTTTCTAAAGAAGATATACAAATGGCCAAAAGATGTTCAGCAGCATTAATCATTGAAGAAATGCAAATCAAACCCACAATGTGATGTCACCTCACACCTGTTCAAATGGCTATTATCAAAAAGACAAGAAAGAACAAGTCTTGGTGAGGACGTGGAGAAAAGGGAATATCTGTGCACTGTTGGTGGGAATGTAAATTGGTGCAACCACTATGGAAATCAGTATGGAGTTTCCTCAAAAAGAAATAAAAATAGAACTATCATATGATCCAGCAACTCCCTTCTAGGTATTTTTCTGAAGGAAACAAAATCACTATGTCGAAAAGATATCTGTACCTCCTATTCACTGCAGCATTATTACAATAGCCAAGACATGGAAGCAACCAAAGTGTCCATCAACAGATGAAGGAATAAAGAAAATGTGTAATATATACACAATGGAATTTATTCAGCCATGAGAAAGAAGGAAATCCTGCCATTTGTAACAACATGAATGAAACTTAAGGGCATTATACTAAGTGAATTAAGTCAGATAGAGAAAGGCAAATACCGTATGAGCTCACCTATATCTAGAGTCTAAAAAACAAGCAAGCTCAGAGATACAGAGAACAGATTTGTGGTTGCCAGAGGTGGGGGTTGGGAGTTGGCAAAATGTGTGAAGGTAGTCAAAAGGTACAGAATTCCAGTTGTAAGATAAATAAGTCCCAGAGATATAATGTACAACATGGCTACTATAGTTCACAATACTATATTGAATGTTTGAAAGTTGCTAATGGGGCAAATTTTAAAAGCTCTCATCACAAGAAAAAATATTGAAACTATGTGTGATGAAGGACGTTTACTAAACTTATTGTGGTAATCATTTCACAATATATAAATATATCAAATCATTATGTTGTAACCCTAAAAAAATTACATTCAGGGGCTGGCCTGGTGGTGTAGCAGTTAAGTTTATACACTCCGCATCAGCAGCCCGGGCTTCAGTGGTTCGGATCCCGGGTATGGACCTACACACTGCTTGTCAAGCCATGCTGTGGCAGGTGTCCCACATATAAAATAGAGGAAGATGGGCACAGATGTTAGCTCAGGGTCAATCTTCCTCAAAAAAAAATTACATTCATTATTGCATCAAAAAATAAACTTAGAAAAAGTATAAGACTGAGCTCTGGAAACTATTAAAACATTGCTGAGAGAAATTAAAGAATATCTAAATAAATGGAGAAATGTTCCAAATTCATAAATTGAAAGACTCATTAGAGGCTGGCTGGGTGGTGCAGCGGTTAAGCAGCCTGGGGTCTGCCGGTTTGGATCCCGGGTGCAGACATGGCACCACTTGGCAAAAGCCATGCTGTGGTAGGCGTCCCACATATAACGTAGAGGAAGATGGGCACAGATGTTAGCTCAGGGCCAGTCTTCCTCAGCAAAAAGAGGAGGATTGGCAGCAGTTAGCTCAGGGCTAATCTTCCTCAAAAAAAAAAAAAAAGACTCAGTAGTGTTAAGATGGCAATTCTCAAAAGAACAAAAGGATATTGATAGGCAAAATAAATGAATTCAGACTGTTACTTCACACTGTATCCTTTTCTCATACACTCCCACACACCATAGACCAAAGTAACTTGAGATAAATTATAGATCTAAATCTAAGAACTAAATTATAAAACTACTAGAAGAACACAGGTTAGATTGAGCAAAGATTACTTAGGTACAAGACTAAAAACATGGTCTATGGCAGAAAGAATTGAAAACTGAAATAAATTATACCTCATCAAAATTTATGAAAATGAAAATACAAGCTACAGACTAGGAGAAAATAATTTCAAATCATATATCTGACATAGTACTTGTATCCAGACTACATTTTTTTCATCTTACAACTCAATAATAAGAAAATAATCTGATAAAAAAAATTGGCAAAGATTTGAATAGACATTTCACCAAAGAAGACCTATGGATAGCTAATAAGCACATGAAAAGATGTTCAACATAATTTGTCATTGCACAGAAAAATGTAAATTAAAATCACAACGAGATATCACTACATACACAGTAGAATAGCTGTAATCAGAAAGACTGGCAATATTAAGTGTTGGCAATGATGTGGAGCTGCTGGGGTCCTCATGTGTTACTGGTGAAAATGTGAAATGGCACAGCCTCTTTAGAAAACAGTTTGATAGTTTCTTGAAAAAAGTTTTAAGCATAAATGTGCCAAATGACCCAGCAACTCTACCCCTAGGTATCTACCCAAGAGAAAGAAAAATACTTGTCCACACAAAGACTTTTATATGAATATTCATAGCACCATTATTCATGATAGCCAAAAATTGGAAATAAACCAAACGTCAATCAAATAGCTCATGGATAAATAAAATGGTACTCAGTAACAAAAAGCAACAAACTACTGATATGTGCTGCAGTAAAGATGAACCTTGAAAACATTATGCTTTGTGAAGGAAGCCAGACCCTAAAGACTACACGTTGTATGATTCCATTTATATCAAAAATGTAATGGTGTTGTTAAAAAAAAAAAAACTCAGAGAAACCAAAAACAAGTCAGTGGTTTCCTGGGATTGGGGAGGGGAGCAGTGTTTGACGCCAAATGGGCACAAGGGAACCTTCTGAGATGACAGTAGTGTCCTGAAACTAGATCTGAATTTGAATTGTACATTTACAATGACTGAATTTTGTGGTATAGAAATTATACCTCAATAGAGTTGTTTAAAAAAATCTCTGCCTACTGGAAAAAAATTGCCATCAGCAGAATAAAGAAGAAAAACTGCTTCTATTAATTTGTTTAATATGATCACAAAATAACATTCAATATTTATTGAAGACCATTAACCAGTTATTTACTTTAGTAGTTATTCTAGGTAGGATGTTGGCTATTACATAGTTTTACTTATGTTTTTCCTTTTGTAAGAACTAAACTGATTAATTGGTGTATTCAACCATTAAAATATGTCATTTTCTCGTACTGAAATAGACTGCCCATTCTTTTTTTTATTAATGTTATGATAGATTACAACCTTGTGAGATGTCAGTTGTACATTATTGTTAGTCATGTTGTGGGTACACCTCTTCCCCCTTTGTGCCCTCCCCCCACCCCCCCTTTTCCCTGGTAACCACCGATCAGATCTCCTTGTCAATATGTTAACTTCCACCTATGAGTGGAATCATATAGAGTTCATCTTTCTCTGTCTGTCTTATTTCGCTTAACATAATACCCTCGAGGTCCATCCACGTTGCTGCGAATGAGCCAATTTTGTCTTTTTTTATGGCTGAGTAGTATTCCATTGTGTATATATACCACATCTTCTTTATCCAATCATCAGTTTCTGGGCATGTAGGTTGGTTCCACGTCTTGGCTATTGTAAATAATGCTGCGATGAACATAGGGGTGCAAGGGACTCTTGCGATTTCTGATTTCAGGTTCTTAGGATAGATACCCAGTAATGGGATGGCTGGGTCATAGGGTATTTCTATTTTTAACTTTTTGAGAAATCTCCATGCTGTTTTCCGTAGTAGCTGTACCAGTTTGCATTCCCACCAACAGTGTATGAGGGTTCCTTTTTCTCCACAACCTCTCCAACATTTGTCGCTTTTGGTTTTGGATGTTTTTGCCAATCTAACGGGTGTAAGGTGATATCTTAGTGTAGTTTTGATTTGCATTTCCCTGATGATTAGTGATGATGAACATCTTTTCATGTGTCTATTGGCCATATTTATATCTTCTTTTGAGAAATGTCTGTTCATGTCCTCTGCCCATTTTTTGATCGGATTGTTTGTTTTTTTGTTGTTAAGCCGTGTGAGTTCTTTGTATATTATGGAGATTAACCCTTTGTCGGATAAGTGGCTTGTAAATATTTTTTCCCAATTAGTGAGCTGTTTTTTTGTTTCAATCCTGTTTTCCCTTGCCTTGAAGAAGCTCTTTAGTCTGATGAAGTCCCATTTGTTTATTCTTTCTATTGTTTCCCTCAACTGAGGAGTTATAGTGTCCGAAAAGATTCTTTTGAAACTGATGTCAAAGAGTGTACTGCCTACATTCTCTTCTAGAAGACTTATTGTTTCCGGCCTAATCTTTAGGTCTTTGATCCATTTTGAGTTTATTTTGGCGTGTGGTGAAAAAGAATGGTCAATTTTCAATCTTTTGCATGTGGCTGTCCAGTTTTCCCAGCACCATTTGTTGAAGAGACTTTCTTTTCTCCATTGTAGGCCCTCTGCTCCTTTGTCGAAGATTAGCTGTCCATAGATGTGTGGTTTTATTTCTGGGCTTTCAATTCTGTTCCATTGATCTGTGGACCTGTTTTTGTACCAGTACCATGCTGTTTTGATCACTGTAGCTTTGTAGTATGTTTTGAAATCAGGGATTGTGATTCCGCCAGGATTGCTTTAGCAATACACGGTCTTTTGTTGCCCCATATGAATTTTAGGATTCTTTGTTCAATTTCTGTGAAGAATGTTCTTGGGATTCTGATTGGGATAGCATTGAATCTGTAGATTGCTTTAGGTAGTATGGACATTTTAACTATGTTTATTCTTCCAATCCATGTGCATGGAATGTCTTTCCATCTCTTTATGTCGTCGTCAACTTCTTTCAAGAAAGTCTTGTAGCTTTCATTGTATAGATCCTTCACTTCCTTGGTTAAGTTTATCCCAAGGTATTTTATTCTTTTTGTTGTGATTGTGAATGGGATTGAGTTCTTGAGTTCTTTTTCTGTTAGTTCATTGTTAGTGTATAGAAATGCTACTGATTTATGTATGTTCATTTTATACCCTGCTACTTTGCTGTAGTTGTTGATTATTTCTAATAGTTTTTCTATGGATTCTTTGGGGTTTTCTATATATAAGATCATGTCGTCTGCAAACAACGAGAGTTTTACTTCTTCATTACCTATTTGGATTCCTTTTATTTCTTTTTCCTGCTGAATTGCTCTGGCCAACACCTCCAGTACTATGTTGAATAGGAGTGGTGAAAGTGGGCACCCTTGTCTTGTTCCTGTCCTCAGAGGGATGGCTTTCAGTTTTTGTCCATTGAGTATGATGTTGGCTGTGGGTTTGTCATATATGGCCTTTATTATGTTGAGGTACTTTCCTTCTATACCCATTTTATTGAGGGTTTTTATCATAAATGGGTGTTGGATCTTGTCGAATGCTTTCTCTGCATCTATTGAGATGATCACGTGGTTTTTGTTTTTCATTTTGTTGATGTAGTGTATCACGTTGATTGACTTGCGGATGTTGAACCATCCCTGTGTCCCTGGTATAAATCCCACTTGATCATGGTGTATAATCTTTTTGATGTATTTCTGTATTCGGTTTGCCAGAATTTTGTTGAGGATTTTTGCATCTATGTTCATCAGTGATATCGGCCTGTAGTTCTCCTTCTTTGTCTTGTCCTTGTCAGGTTTGGGGATCAGAGTGATGTTGGCTTCATAGAATGTGTTAGGGAGTACTCCATCTTCCTCAATTTTCTGGAATAGTTTGAGAAGAACAGGAATTAAGTCTTCTTTGAATGTTTGGTAGAATTCTCCAGAGAAGCCGTCTGGTCCTGGACTCTTATTTTTGGAGAGGTTTTTCATTACTGTTTCTATTTCCTTACTTGTGATTGGCCTATTCAGATTCTCCATTTCTTCCTGATTCAGTTTGGGGAGGTTGTAGGAGTCTAGGAAGTTGTCCATTTCTTCCAGGTTGTTCAATTTGTTGGCATATAGTTTTTCATAGTATTCTCTTATGATCCCTTGTATTTCATTGGTATCTGTCGTGATTTCTCCTCTCTCATTCCTAATTTTATTTAGTTGAGATTTCTCTCTTCTTTTCTTGGTGAGTCTGGCTAAAGGTTTGTCGATTTTGTTAATTTTTTTTGAAGAACCAACTCTTTGTTTCATTGATCCTTTCTACTGTCTTTTTTGTTTCAATATCGTTTATTTCTGCTCTTATTTTTATTATTTCCCTCCTTCTACTGACTCTGGGCTTTGTTTGTTCTTCTTTTTCTAGTTCTGTTAGGTGTCATTTGAGGTTGCTTATGTGAGCTTTTTCTTGTTTAGTGAGGTGAGCCTGTATTGCGATGAATTTCCCTCTTAGGACTGCTTTTGCTGCATCCCAAATGATTTGGTATGTCGTGTTCTCATTTTCATTTGTCTCCAGATAATATTTGATTTCTTCTTTAATTTCTTCAATAATCCATTGTTTGTTCAGAAGTGTGTTGTTTAGTCTCCACATTTTTGCACCTTTCTCTGCTTTTTTCTTGTAGTTGATTTCTAGTTTCATAGCATTATGATCAGAAAAGATGCTTGATATTATTTCAACTCTCTTGTATTTATTGATGTTTGCTTTGGTTCCCAAAATATGGTCAATCCTTGAGAATGTTCCATGTGCACTTGAGAAGAATGTGTAACCTGCTGTTTTTGGATGAAGTGTTCTATATATATCTATTAAGTCCATCTGGTCTAATTTTTCATTTAATTCTATTATTTCCTTGTTGATTTTCTGTCTGGATGTTCTGTCCATTGGTGTTAATGGTGTGTTGAGGTCCCCTACTATTATTGTATTGTTGTTGATGTCTTCTTTTAGTTCTGTTAAGAGTTGCTTTACAAATTTTGGTGCTCCTGTGTTGGGTGCGTATATATTTATAAGTGTTATGTCTCCTTGGTGGAGAGTCCCTTTTATCATTATGTATTGTCCCTCTTTGTCTTTCTTTATCTGTTTTGCTTTGAAGTCTACCTTGTCTGATATTAGTATAGAGACACCTGCTTTCTTTTGTTCATTATTAGCTTGGAGTATTGTTCTCCATCCCTTCACTCTGAGTCTGTGTTTGTCTTTGGGGCTGAGGTGTGTTTCCTGGAGGCAGCTTATTGTTGGGTCTTGTTCTTTGATCCATCCTGCCACTCTGTGTCTTTTGATTGGGGAGTTCAATCCATTTACATTTAGAGTGATTATTGAGATGTGGGGGCCTACCACTACCATTTTATGTCTTGTTTTCCAGTTTTCTTCATTTTCCTCTGTTTCTCGTCCCATGGTTTAATCTGTTCTGATGAAGAGCTGCTACTCTCTGTTGTTGTCCTTCTACTTATCTCCTCTGCTCTTGGTTTTGTAGCCCCTTTCCTTTTTTTGATTTTTCAGGAATGAGGGTTTTCCTGAGGATTTCCTGAAGAGAAGGTTTTGTGGCAATGAACTCCCTTAATTTTTGTTTATCTGGGAAAGTTTTTATTTCTCCATCATATTTGAAGGATATTTTCACTGAGTAGAGAATTCTTGGCTGTAGGTTTTTGTCCTTCAGATTTTTGAATATATCATTCCACTCTCTTCTAGCCTGTAAAGTTTCTGCTGAGAAATCTGCTGATAGCCTGATGGGGGTTCCTTTGTAGGTTAGTTTCTTTTGCCTGGCTGTCCTTAGTATTTTCTCCTTGTCGTTGACTTTTGCTAGTGTCACTACTATATGCCGTGGGGTTGGTCTTCTTGCACTGATAAAGTTTGGAGATCTATTGGCTTCTGTCACCTGAAGATCCATCTCCCTCACCAGATTTGGGAAGTTCTCAGCCATTATTTCTTTGAATAGGCTTTCTGCCCCTTTCTCTTTCTCTTCTCCCTCTGGTATACCTATAATCCTTACGTTGCATCTCCTAATTGTGTCTGATAATTCTTGGAGAGTTTCTTCATTTCTTTTTAGTCTTACTTCCGTCTCCTCCTCTGCCTGCAGCATTTCTATATTCCCATCTTCCAAATTGCTAATTCTTTCCTCCATATTATCGGCCCTACTGTTCAGTGCATCTAGATTTTTCTTAATCTCCTCTATTGTGTTCTTCATTTCCAGTATTTCTGTTTGGTTCTTCTTTATCGTATCAAACTCTTTTGTGACATAGCTCCTGAACTCGTTGAGTTGTCTATCTGAATTCTCTCTTAACTCATTGAGTATTTTAATGATGGCTATTTTGAAGTCATCGTCATTTAGGTTATATATTTCATTTTCTTTGGGATTGTTGTCTGTGTATTTGTTGTTTTCCTTCTGTTCTGGAGATTTAATGTATTTTTTCATATTGCTTGATGTTGTAGATTTGTGCCTCCGCATAGAGATAGAGATTAGTTGCTCCTTCCATTTGTTTCTGCTGGTGTGGTGGGGGAGCAGCTGTTTATACTGCACCAACCAGGAACCCTATCCGCAGTTGCTAACGGGGCACTGGGCCCCTCCTCGTAGTCACAGTGGTCCTTTGGATTCCCTCTTCTGCCATGGGGGCCGTCACGGGGGGGCTTCAGGCTGCTGGTGCCTACTGTTGCAGCCCACCTAGACGTGCTCCCTCCTTGGGGTCTGCAACGGTGTTATGAGCTTTTCCAGCCGCCAGGGGTAGGATCACTTATATTTGCCGCTCCGTTACTGTCGGCACCCACAAAATCTCACTTGTCCACTATGGGTCGCATCAGAGCTATTGGCATCTTCTACAGTCTGTGGTTAGCTCACCTAGCTATGCTACTTTTGTCCCAGGGTCTTCCAGCCTTGTGGCTGCCGGATGGGTGCTCTCTACTAGTGCTGTGCAGAGGCTTTCACTGAGGCTGCTGTGAGCCTGTAGGGTTTCCCCCTAGGCTACAGAGCCGGGTCACTGGAACTCCACCCAGCCCCAGTCCTGCTCCCCAGGAACTCGGGGAGCCCTTTGCCCTGACTGGGGGATAGACGGAGATCCTGATTTCAGTGGTAGCTGGTCAGCTGCTGCCCTGCCTGATATTCTCCTCTCCGGGACCCTTCCAGTGTTGTGGATGCTGGGTGTAGCCCCTCTGCTAATGGCAGACAGAGAGTTTTGTCTGCTGCCCAGGCGGAACTCTGGAGCTTCCCCACCGGGGCGCGGAGATGGCCTCTGGAGCTTCACCCAGCCCCAGTCCTCTCCGAGATCTCCGGCAATCCCTTGCCCGGCCGTGCAGGCAGTGGCAGCCCAGGGTCCGCCACGCCCTCTGTGATTCTCTCTGGGACCCTCCGGGCACTGTGGACACCAGGCGGGATCTCCCCGTCAATGGCGGGGCGAGACTCGCCCAGCAGGCTCAAGTGTGTAACTCTAGAGTTTCGTTCTGCATTTAGGAGTAATTGCGGGGGGTTTAGGTAGGGTTCTGGTCACCCTGTTTCCACCGTCGCTCCTCTGGTGTGTGCTCGCTCCTGCCCTAGGTGTGTGTTGATCTTCTGGGGGCGTCGGTTGGAAGAAAGCCACATGCAGGTACTAGGCTGTTTGGTCGGGGTTGGAGAGTTTTCAACTGTCTCCACCTCCTCCCGGAGGGAAGTCCGTCTGCCTTCCGATGTATAGTCGCGTGGGTCTCTCAGACGTCCTGAGATGCTATCTGGATATCCTTTGTTAAGCGATGAGTGTCCAAATAATTGTAGACTCAAAGGGGGAGAGACAAAGAGGACTACTCATGGCGCCATCTTCTAGACTGCCCATTTTTGAAGTTTTTTATACACTGAAACGAATCACAGTAAAATACTAACAAGTTGTTGAGTTTAATAGATGCTTAAAGTCAATTGAAAACTAAGGAATATCTATGGAAATTATACGCACAAAGCTGCCTCTGTATGGCAAATATTTCCCCTTTTATTGAAAGTAGTCAGAATCAAATCAATCTGACTCAAATATGTCTTTGTATCAGACATAACTCCTGACCCTTCTCCTTGGCAAATGTACAGAAATGCTATTTCCCAGCCACTGGAGAATGCAGAGTCCTGACTCTGATTAAATTGCCTAGTATGTGCTAGGTATGCAAGAACATTTTTAAGCTTTAAATTTATTTCTCCTCTAGAAAGCAAAGGAGAAATTGCTACAATTCAGATAGACAACTGCACAGAGATGTCACTTAAGAAGTAAATATTGGAAGCAAACGATTTTCCAAGCATGTTCAAATTCTCTGTCACAATCCTTAGAACCAAATGAATACCATCCTTTATAAGTACATACGAAAAGGAAGAATTCACTGGGATGTTAGCAATTGGGTTTTTTTTAAATGCAAGAAAATTCAGATAGGTCAGTATATTCTTATTATGTGTGTTATAAACTTATTTGGGGCTATATGCCTAACCTAGTCTGGTAAAGATCTTAGTGACTTTTGTAGAACCAAACTAAAATGGAGTCATTTATGTCAGGGACAAAATGCAGATGGTCAACACAGGCACATAAAGGAAACTTAACCTAACCTTACAGGAATGTACTGGCCTCAGAAATCAGCAGAGGACACCAACCAATCCCCAAACACCAAGTCTGTTCCCACCATATCTGAACTTCTTTGTTTCCTTGACTCAGCTACCCCAGTCCAGATAAGGAAGAAGACCACTACGCAACCAATCAGCTGAAAAAGCCAAATAACTCCCAAATTTACCCATAAAAATCCCTTAGTCTGTGAGCAACTCAGAACTCATTGCTCCCATAGCCTTGAGTTTCCCAGCTTGCAGGTCAAAAGCCTTGCAAAAAACTCATCTTTCTGCTTTGATTTTCTTTGTTTGTTTTTTGGGGTTTTGTGTGTGTGTGTGTTCTGCTGAGAAAGATTAGCCCTGAGCTAACATCTGTTGCCAATCTTCCTCTTTTTTTTTTTGCTTGAGGAAGAGTCAACCTGAGCTAACATCTGTGCCAGTCTTCCTCTATTTTATTTGTGGGTCACCACCACAGCATGGCTGACAAGTGCTCTAGGTCCGCAACCGGAATTCAAACCCACGAACCCAGCCTCCCGAAGTGGAGCACACTGAACTTAATCACCAGGACATGGAACTGGCCCCTCTGCTTTGTTTTATTCAGTGTGCAGAGTTTGGTTTTTGACATTTCACCCCCTTGACAGTCTGGGATACCCGTAGTCTATGCTTAGTTCACAGTATTACAAATGGAGTTATTTCATAGAATAGAAATATAAAAGGGAAATAGAAGTCGAAATAACATCTGGCTTTCACTGGGTCCTTTGATTGAAATCGTTTATCACTGACGAGAAGCTCAAAATGACTAAGAAGTTCTTTCACTTCATGGTAGAGAATAGTCAACTCCTAGATGATAGCTGATGCAACGCATCTTGTCTTGGAATTTACTCTAAAGATTTCAAATAAAAGGTATATGATAGTCATAAACAAGTTCCCCTAGTCATCATCATTATATTTTCATTGTCCCTCTAAAATATTTTGGGCAAATGACAATGAAACTTGAGATTATTTCTTATCCTACTGGTGAGTACCAGAGTGAAGGAAAATGTCATGCCAATGACAGTAGGAGAAAAGTGCACCCACTATCCACTACCACTTTGCTGCCTTAAGTTCTGTTGCCACTGATTTATTCTATTACCCTCCTGTCTGAACTTAGCAGCTCATATCTCTCAATCGAAGTAGCAGTGTTAGGGCCATCTTAGGATGCTGCAGTTTGCGGTTGTTTGCTGCCAGAGCATAACCTAGCCAACCCAGACTCTGTAAAGAGACTGTGCATGTATTCTTTTTGCTACTGAAACTATTCTGAGGGACCTACACACAGTAAGCTGTGAACAGCTGCCAAGTCTGTCACATCTTCCAAATAAACCCTGGAGATCAATGGATCAGTAAATGTCACAGTTAAATCACCCTCTCTCCAGCACCAGCATTATTATAGCCAACTCAGACCGTGAAAGGTTAGATTACTTCTTAAATATTCCCAAAAGCTCAACAAAGGACTTAAGATTTGGATACAGCTCTCCCAATTTCTCCAAGAGTTGCCTACCTCTATGCTGGCTGCTTTGTGTGCCTTTGTAATAAGGCACGACTCAGCATACGAGTCACACTGTTCTACTACCCTCCTCCTCAGTCCTCAAACTTCTCTTCAATCAGTGAAAGCCTTCCAGAAAGTTTTTATCTTCTCTTTTTTTTTCAATCCTATTTGAAAGAAAACTCCCAAAGAAGTGGGAGTATATTGTCTGGGTTTTGTGAGGGCTTATAACAGAAATTATTCATCATTCTTACACATGCTTTCCTCAGTTTGGTATAGAATCAATTGTAATCCACAGTCCTCAACATGGAGTCAGAGACTGAAAAAAATAGAAGAATACAACAACAAAGAACTATTTCTCATTTGTGTTCTTCTAGACAAATCTGTTCAATATGGAATAGGCATTTCTTTATGGTTTTTGCCATTGTATGATTTTGAGTTTTGTGCATTAATAATTAAAAAATTCTATTTTCAATTTACTTCATAATTAAAACTTTCTTTTTACTTTGTTTCAAACCTACAGAAACCTAGCAAGTGAAAGACTTTATGCACTGAAGCTGAATGAAACCAATCTCATTGAAGGTCACACTTAGAACTTTGAACGTCCAGTTGTTCAATGTTTCTTTCACTCTGAAAATACTGTGACCATATAGAAGAATCTCAACGTTATCATTTGAATGCAATCATTATTCTACTTGGCAAATTACATAAGTTTCTGTTGGCAACCAAGGTCAATAGCTTCTTTGCACAATCCAAGAATAAAAATTAAACCCCAACATTTCAGCATTTTTAGAGAGAAAGAAAATTTAAGACTCCCTGTAATATGTATTTAAGTTTAGAAAACTGTACATTTATAAAGTGTAAAAACTCAATGAATTTGAAATACCCAGTTCTTTCTTAAAGAGAATTTACCACATTTCTTTGAGAGTGTTATATTATATTAAAGTATTACTTCCTGTTTTTTCATAAAATCTAGGAAAATCTTCCTAATTCCACTTGGAAACTATTCTTCATTCCACTATCATTCAATTAAAAACAAAGGACTTACAAAATTGTGTTCACTTTTATTTATATAAGTTAACAACGATCCCAAGTAAGTTCTTCCTCTTCTAAAGTTTATATTTGATTTAATATATTATTTTTCTGCTCTGATATTAATATTTATACATTTTTATATTACATTATATCCTTTTCCTAAAGTCTAGGAATCTATAATTATTACTATTAGAAGAGGTGGGTTTTTTTAAACCACCTCCTCTTAAATCCACACACTCATTTCTCAGGTTCCTTTTCAGCCTTCCTTAACCAAAAACAATAATAATATTTGAAGTGAAATGATCCTCCTCCATTAGTGTTGTTTGTGATAATAAGTTAACACTCAGTTTGAATTTCATAAATTATCTTATATTTCACATATCTTGCATTTGGCAGTAAAGACTCAAGTTCAGCACGTATTTTTCTATACCGAATAAACTAGAAGGAATTAGAAAATTCACTAGAACCCTCATTATTGGACATTAGCCAAACAAAAGAGAGAGTCTCCATGTAGTCGGGTCTTCCTTACTTAATCTTTCCATATTTCCACCTGTTTATAGTCCTGCCTCATGATAAATTACAATAGCCCAATAAGGAAGGCAGTTTGCATTAGGTCGTATAGAACCAGAGTGGGCTGGAGAAAACAGTGTGATCCATATCTACAGGGGTTCTCAGATGATATCAAACATTGCCAAGTAATGTTACTGCATTAATACTACAACACACAAATTATCAGTAAAAGCCATTAATAAGTAGCAAATAGCTAAATCTAAGGTTTACTCATGTGTATGTACATGTGTGTCTGTGTATGGTATGTGTATGCACAAGGTATGTATGTGTGTGTGTGATATCTGTGGGTGGTATCTGTGTGTATGCCCATGGTGTCTGTGTGCATTTGTGTGTGTGTGATGTCTACAAGTCTGTGTGTGTGCATGGTATGTGTGTGCATGGTGTTTGTGTGTGTGTCAGTGTGCATGTGTGATGTCTGTGTGTGTGTGGTATGCGTGTGCATGGTGCTCGTGTGTGTCAGTGTGCATGTGTGATGTCTGTGTGGTGTCTGTGTGCATGGAGTGTGTGTGCAAAGTATGCGTGTGTGTGTGTGTGCGCGTGTAGGACAGACATGCAGGAGGACAAAGAAACTGAAATGAGAGAGAAAAGGAAAGAAGATGGATCGTAGAAAGCCAAAGACCATTTTCCTTCTTTCAGAGCTGATCTCTCCCACAGGATCAGGCAGCTTTTGAGGCTGGAAAGTATGGGAAAATAGACATTTCACAACCAGCCCGTGTCACCGAAGGAAGTGTTCCAATAGTGAAAGCTCCAGAACCCTAATCTGGGGCAGCTTTCGAATCCCCACTAAGGCTGCATGGTCACAGGTAATTTTCAGTGGTTTGATTTTTTTTTTAATTTAATTTTGTGGTATTGTGTACATGAAAAGGTATGAATGACCAAAGGATTGGGTCTCTAAAAGCCTGAAAGCCAACCTAGGATAAACAAAAAGGGATTCTGTCAGTACCCATTGCAGTTCTCTGTGACTGAAAAAAAATCAGCAGCAAGGGCATACGTTTCAGAGACCAGAAGCAGGTTTGCGACTGAACTGCCTTGATCAACTTTTAAATTAATATTGTATGTGACAGGGGAGTGTCCTCTCCTCCCCACCCCATCTAAGGATTTATTAACAGCCTTCCCTCAAGAGACCAGCTGGAAGTGTGCCCGAAGGTACAGGAATTTTCCCTGGCTATGATCTATCAAAGCTTTCTCTTGCAGCAGTGGCTATAAACTGGCAGATGTGAAGCAAAATAAATTCAATTCAGATTTTTTTTCCCCTAACCTATATACACCTCTAAGGAAAATAGCCTGTGTGTCAGTAAATCCAAGCTGGAAAATGTCCTATTGTTTCATCAGCTTCTAATTAACAAATCCAAATAAAGGAAAAAAACCTAATTTCACCAACACTTAGCCCTGCACTGTCCCAGGGACCGGCCCTGAAGGACCTTCAGAGGGGACCGTGTGAGGGCGTTTCTGTCTTTGGGCTGAAGTGTGCCGAAGTGGGTGAAGCGTCTCCGGAAGTTTCCATCCTAAGGAGCACACTCTTGCCCTCCACAGGCTGCTTGCACAGCAGTCACGTCACGAGCCAGGCTGCAGGTGGGTTTTGCCACTCTTCTTAAACCGACAGTCCTGAATGTTCCTTCCCCAAATCCCTGACTGCCTGGCCGAAGACTACTTAGGTCCTCTTGATATTTCCTTATGGAGACAAAATATAAACAGAGAACACAAAGGGGGAAAGTCACAGAATTCAAAAACTCATTTTGTTTCCTCAACCTTCAAAGTATAACCACCAGGAATGAGGTTGAGTTGGCGAGGTAATAGCAGAGAAAAATTTATTGGAAATGAGGGGGCAGGGGAAGAGAGAAGGAGGTTAAGTCTAAAAGAAAATATATCTATCTCCTCTTCTAAATACATCTATAAAGGATTACTAAAGCCGGAGGGGAAACGTGTACCACGACCTCTATTGTCTAATGTTTAATGTTTGTCTAACGCCCTCCATAAGCTTGATGCTCTCACGCAACATTTGAGGAAGGAATTACACCTAACAATGCTGATAATATATGGATTAAAGTATGTTATATTCGTACCCAATTATAACTGAAATTAGAAAACTCGATTGTGAATTTTTTTTAAAGTTGCTAAAAGATAGATTACATAGAGGCATTTGTCACTGCATTTGACATTTTTTACTATAATGTAGAGCCTTCAATAGATATGAGCTGCAGAAAAGTCCTTCTAATGTGACAAAGTCAGTTTTGAGGCAATAAAGTGGGAATCTTCCAGAAGAGACTTTTCTGAAAAAGAAAGAAATGACCAAATAGAACATAACAAAGAAGATAGAAAGGGGCAGAATTATAAAACAGAGCAAACAAAGTGAGTAAATGAAAGAAAACTGAAGTTGATGAAGAAATGAGAAAGTAAAAATATTTTTAAGTAACTTTTATTAAAATGGAGGAAAAAATGTAAGATTTACAGAAAAAGTTGAGAAAAGACTAAAATGTAAGCAAGTTAAATTCTAAGTGGAAAGGGGGTTTTGATTGTTTTTAACTGTTTATTTCACCCAATTACATTATCAGATGACCTTTGGAAAAAATTTCAAAAGTGCATCAAAGAAAACAGAAGAAAAAATAATATCCATAATCCCACAATCTAAAGCCAAATGATATGAATACGCCAGTACATTTCATTCTATATTTAATGCATTTTATATCGTTGTGAAACTATCACATTTCAATTTGTATTCTACTTTTATCCCTCAACATGTTATTAGAAATGCTATGCAAATTCATACATAATATTTGTTACATAATATTTATTGTATAGATATACCACAATTTTATCTTTTTTCCATTTTGGGGTATTTACAGTTTCCAGTTTTTCAGCACCATAAATTGTACTGCAAAAAGCACTTATACATGAGTTTTTTAATCTATCTTTTGGACTTTTTATCTTCCTTTTATTGTGGTGAGAACACTCCAGATAAGTACTGCCCTCTCAGCAAATTTGTAAGCGCACGATATAGCATTGTTAACTACAGGCAACATGTTGCACAGCAGACCTCAAGGACTTATTCATCTTGCATGACTGAAGCTCTCTACCTGCTGAACAGCACCTCCTCATTTCCTTCTCCCTCCATATTTGGTAACCACCATTCTGCTCTCTGTTTCTGTGAGTTTGACTATTGGTGCTTTTGTTGCGTGTGCTTCTGGAGTCAAAGTTTCTTTCTTTCGGCTGAATTTCCTTATGCCGCTTGAAGGCCTTCTTTGTTAAAGCTCTTGTTGTATAAGTTTCTAATGTATACTGCAGAAGCAGTGACAAGTCCTCATGTTAGCACCAATTATTACTTTTTTATTTTTTGAAAATGTAATAGAATATAATAGCTTTTCATTTTTATTTCACTTAAATTTCTCTGATTGCTAAAGAGCATAAACATTTTCTCTCTACCTGTATTTTCTTACCCAGTCTCTTCCAGTACTTTGTAAATGGTCTTTTTCTTTGCCAATTTATTTTAACAGGTTTGTGGGGGAGTTTTATTAACATCTATTTGTTTTTTTATATAGTAAAGATATTAGCTTTTTGTCTTATATACATACGTAATCCCATTGTTTTATTTCGTTTTTTATTTGCCTTTTATTGTAGGGTTTTAATTTTTCTTACATAAAGGATTTTCTTTTCAGATAAAATTATTATATTTTCTGTGAAATTTTTTCTATCAATTTAAGCCTAGAAAGTTCTTATACACATAGATATCAGCTATACCTGTATATATCCATCTCACTTTTTATAATTTGATAGTTTTGATTTAACTCCTCAGGACATCTAAATTTCTTTTGTAAATTATAAGAATCTAAACTAAACATAAACTTTTCTAGCCAATTTTCCTTAATTAGACATTGAGAACTTATAAATTCTATACCTATTCATGATGCCTCATTAATCATCTATTAAGTTTGGATATGAATTAGAGTGTGCTTCTGATCTAACCTTTTCCATTGGCTTTTGCCTTTTGTTGTATCAGAAACATACTTTTAGGTAGCATTATTCAATAATATATCCTATTTTATGGCAATCCTGGTAATTATACATAATAGTACTTTTTAAAACTTCTTTGCGGGGCCAGCCGGATGGTAGCAGTTAAGTTCGCGTGTTCCGCTTCTCGGCAGCCCGGGGTTTGCTGGTTCGGATCCTGGGTGTGGACATGGCACCTCTTGGCACGCCATGCTATGGCAGGCATCCCACATATAAAGTAGAGGAAGATGGGCACGGATGTTAGCTCAGGGCCAGGCTTCCTCAGCAAAAAGAGGAGGACTGGCAGTAGTTAGCTCAGGGCTAATCTTCTTCAAAAAAAATAAATAAAATAAAATAAAATAAATAAAACTTCTTTGCATATCCTGACATTTTATTCTTCTATATCAACTTCAGAAAAATAGTATCCTGGTCAAAAAATAAATCTTAGTGTATTTAATTGGAACTGTATTAAATCTATATATGAAATTAGGAAAAATTAATATCTTTATTATGTTCATTCTTTCTATAGATATCACTTTTTCCCAAATTTATGTATACTGGATTATGTTTAATTCAGTTTTAACCAAATACAACTAAGATTACATATACTTTCTTTACATAATTCTCACACACTTTTTGCTAAGGTTATTTATGTTTTTTATTATGAAGGAAATGATTTTATTAATATATTTTTATAACCAATTATTGTTAGTATAAAATAAAAATCTTTATTTTTCTGTATTTATTGAAATCCAGTCTTTACTGAAGTCTAATTAATCATAACCATTGTTTCATTCATAGTCTTGGGCTTTATAATTATATAAGCAGTTTGTATATAAAAATGATAATAGTTATATCATTATTATAGTTATATATAATGATGTAATAGTTATATCATTATATCAGTAGCATTATTTCTGACTCACCCTTTTTTAATCCTGGTTTTTACCATTGTAATAAGAGGGAAAATTCGAGGTTATGTCAATTGGGTGAGGGATTTCCAAATATTGCTAGTCAAAAAAAAGGCTTGACGAAAAACCTGACAGTTATAACAGACAGAATGAGGTTCAAACTAGAGCTAAATATTTAATCAGGAGAAAGATTTTCAGAAATCTCCCCTTTAGGGCGAGGAGGGAGGGATGTCCCAGGGTGGTCTCACAAAGTAGCCAAAATAGAAGATTAATTGAGGAGCAGCTGCAAAGAACTACTGTTGCAAAATAATCAGGACATCTACAATTTCATCATTAGAGTAACCTAAGGATACCTCTTCTCATACCTTCTTTGAAAACGGAAATATTCCTCAGAGAAGTAACACATAACTAAACTCTGTGTGTGATTGATAATAACTGTCCTCCTTCTGGTAAGAAAAATTGAACAAGTGGGAAGCATTAGATCCCTGATGAAGAGGGAGTTTAAAGGAGCATGAATGACACCAAAACCAGCCAGACTTCAGTTGAGACACTTTTTCCTCAGGCTTGAATGTTACTGATCTTTTTTCCCTAACCTGTAAGTTCCTTCTCCTCTCCTTTTCCATCATCATCACTCTTCTCTCAAAATACCTGGGCTCTGGTTTCATTTCTTCGAGGAAAAAAAGGAACAGCTTCACGTACTTCCCACCTCAATTTCCTATAAATTAAATATTTGGAGAAAATGATCACTTGAAGTTTTACAATTTGTAAGTGTTGAGGTTTTAATGGTGTTTTTGAGGTGAAAAGATGAGATGTTCTACCAACTGGGTTGATTTTACTGAAAGGTATAATGTCCAAATTATAATACTTTCTCTTTAAGACAAAGGAAAATACTTGTGTTTCACTATCTAATCCAAAGCAAACGTGAAACATACTAAAATCTGACTTTTAACTATGATATGTTGATTTGTTATTTTTAGGCCACCAGACTTGAGAAACCAAATAAAATATATATTATTCTGTTTTAAAAGATATTTTTTCAGGCTGGTTATCATGCGGCAAATTGAACATACACATTTACCTCTTTTCCCTTGTAAAACCCCCATAACAAAACTGCAAAGGAGATTTTTTTAAGAAAGCATAAACTTACAAGCACAAAGAGACTTGGGGAAAAAAACAAGGGCAGGGGTTAGGTGAGAAAGAACTGAATAAGTGGAACACAGAGCATTTTTAGGGCAGTGAAACTGCCCTGTGTGATACTATAATGGTGGGTACATGTCATTATACATTTGTCCAAACCACAGAATGTACAACACCAAGAATGAAGCCTACTGTAAACTATGGACTTTGGGTGATAATGATGTGTCAATCTGGTTCATCAGTTGTAACTAACATAACACTCTAGTGGGGCACGTTAATAATAGGGAAGCTTCACATATGTGGGGCATGGGGTATACTGGAAATCTCTGCACTTTCCACTCAATTTTTCTGTGAACCTAAAATTGCTCTAAAAATTAAAGTCTATTTTCAAAAATGACAGCAACATTTTGGGAGGTGCAAAGCAGAAGGGTGAATGGATATTTTCTTTGCAGACTGGAAAAAGCTGAATCCTAAATTATCAATGGGAAAAACTAAGCAGATTATAAACCAAAATCTTCAAAGTTCTCAAAAGTCAGCAGCTGTAGGAAATTCTGGTATTGAAAGTGAAGGTGCAGCTAAAACCAAGAAGAAGGATCAAAGTTTGATTAAGAAGGCCCAAATGAGCTCCCCCACTTTGCTCAGCTGAGTGACTGCCACTCCTTCACCCCAGGGAATGGGAAAATAGAGGTCATCTGCACTGGGACACCAAGTCAGGGGTACCATATTGAAGGAGGAATAAAGGGATACCGTACAGAAGGAGACTGAATGTTGAAACTGCAGCCCTCCTCCCTGACTTGGTTCACAGAATACTCGCAAGAGACAAGAAGACCCTTGTCTGCACAATCTGACCAACCCACAAAAGAGAAAGTAAAGATATTGATATTTGAGTGTATCCTCAATGAAACAACCAGATCAGCTCAGCCTGTTGTGAAGTCCATGGTCAATGTGCCCTGCATATGCAGTCAGCTTTTTAGTGGACCACACCTAAATATTAATTCACAGACAGGGATCAATAGACATTGGAAGAAAGACTCTTAGTTTTAGGAGAGAGACAAAACAAAGACAGACAAAGGATTGAAGGAAATAGGGGCCACTCAAGAAAAACAACATTTTTTAAATTGTATCATCAATATTTTCAAAGAGAAATAAAATTTTGCATCAATGAAGCATGAATATAATACTGCAGAGAAGAAGCTTTCAGAAAACAAAAAAGAATTTTGAGAATTTTTTTAAATGGTAGTCGAAATTAAAAACTCGATAGAATCATTGGATGATAAAGATGAGGACATCTTTCAGAAAGTAGAACCAAAAAGAAAAAGATATGAAAAATCAGAAAGAAAATTAGAGGCTAAGTCCAAGAGGTCTAACATCATAATAAAAGACTTCCAGAAAGAAAGAACAGAGAAGAAAAATTTTTCCAAAACTGAAGGATATGTTTTCACATTGAAAGAATCGATGAGAACCCAGAACAATGGATAAAAATAGGCCTATTCCAAGGCACATCAGAAGGAATATCAGAATTCTGAGACAGAGAGATTACTCTTAAAACTTTCAGAGAGCAAAAATTGAATCAGCTTTCACACAAAGGATCAAGAATCAAATTGGATCACACTTCTCAATAGGAACTCTGTAAGCTGGAACACAATGCCTTCAAAATTATGAGATAAAATTATTTGCAATCTATAATTCTATATCCAATCAAAATATCAATTATGAGTAAGTTGAGAATAAAGGCGTTTTCAAACATATCTCAAAAATTTGTCTCCCAGTTACCTCTACTCAAGAAACCACTGGATAAGAAAATCAAAAACATGGGCCCTGGGAAAAGTGATCCAATCAACAAAGACTTGAAAAGAATTCCCATAAAAAAGGATGAAATATGGCTATTTGTGACAACATGGATGGACCTTGAGGGTATTACGCTAAGCAAAATAAGTCAAAGGGAGAAAGTCAGATACCATATGATCTCACTCATAAATAGAGGATAAAAAGAACAACAAACACATAGAGACAGACATTGGATTGGTGGTTACCAGAGGTGGAGGGAGGAGGGCAAAAGGGGTGATTAGGCACATGTGTATGGTGATGGATTGTAGTTAGTCTTCGGGTGGCAAATATGATATCTACACAGAAATGGAAATATGAGGATGTGCACTTAAAATTTATACAATGTTATAAACCAATATTACCGCAATAAAAAAATTTTTAAAAAGGAGAAAAACATAAATAAATAAGTAAATAATAAAATAAAAATAAAATAAAATAATTCTCATAACGAGAGACAGGAGAGAGCTAAGATATCAGCTTTGCAGGAGGCCTACAGAGCAACCAGTCTTGATAAGAGCAAGTCAAAAGCTCCAGTTGGGGAGGATTTGGGGAAGATGGTGGAGTAGGAAGAACCAGGAATAAATCTCCCCACTCAGATAAAAATTACACTGACAGAATACATCTAACTTAACTATTTTGGAACTCTGGAGTCTATTGAAAGCTTGCCACTTCCAGGGGAAGACTTCCAGTAAATTGCAGTTAATTTCAGTCAATTTCAGCTCTTAATTCTGCAGCAGCTACCCATACCCCATCCTCCAGTCCCACAGCAGGCAGCTGTGCATGTACTTCTGAAGCAGTTTGCACACAGCTTGTGGGCAATAAGGACCCTGTCCTCCAAATATTGGTAATCTGTATTCATTACTATTGATTCTACAGAAATAAAAAGAATTATAATCGTGTACTATGAACAATTGTACACCAACAAATTGGATAATCTAGATGAAATGAACGAATTCCTAGAAACACAAAATTTATCAAGACTAAATCACAAAGAAATAGAAAAATCAAATTGACCTCTAACTAGGAGGAGACAGAATCAGTAATCAAAAATCTGACAAAGAAAAACGCTGGACCTAATGGAGTCACTGATGAATTCTACCAAACATTTAAAGAACTAACACCAATCCTTCTCAAACTGCTCCAAAAAATTAAAGAGAGAGGAACACTTCCTAACTCATTTTATGAGGCCAGTATTACTCTGATACCAAAGTCAGACAAAGATACCACAAGAAAATAAAACTTTTGACCAATATCCCTTATGAATATTGATGCAAAACTCCTCAACAAAATACTAGCAAACTGAACTTACTAGCAGATTCGAAGGATTATATATCATGACCAGCTAGTATATATTCCTGGAATGCAAGGAGAGTTCAACATATGAAAACTGATCAGTGTCATACACCATATTGACAGAATGAAGGAAAAACTACATGTTCATCTCAATTGATGCAGAAAAAAGTAAAATTCAACATGCTTTCACGATAAAAACACTCAATTATTAACATTAAAGTAAACTACCTCAATATAATAAAAGCCATATATGAGAAACCCACAGCAAACATCATACTCAACAGTAAAAGACTGAAAGCTTTTCCTCTAAGATCAAGAATAAGTCAAGGATGCCTGCTTTAACCACTTGTATTCAACATAGTACTAGAAGTGGTAGACAGAGTAATAAGGCAAGAAAAAGAAATACAAGGCATCCAAATTGGAAAGGAAAAAGTAAAATTATCTCTGTTAAAGATGATATAATCTTAGGTGTAGGAAACTCTAAAGATTCCACACAAGAAATTGTTAAAACTACTAAACAAATTAAGCAAAGCATCAGGATACAAAAGTCAACATATAAAAATTAGTTGCATTTCTATACAATGAACAATACAGAAAAGATATTAATAATCTATTTACAATAGCATCAAAAAGGACAAAATACTTAGGCCTTAACTGAAGAGGTAAAAGACTTTTACAAAACAAAACTGAAAAACATTGCTGAAAGATATTAAAGAAAACAGAAGTAAATGGAAATATATCCTACATTCATGGATTTGAAGACTTACTATTGTTAAGATGTCAATACTACCCAAAGCAATCTACAAATTTAATGCAATCCCTATCAAAATCCCATTGATGTTTTGGCAAAAATAGAAAAATCTGTCACAAAATTCATGTGGAATCTCAGGGAATCCTCAATAATCTTGAAAGAGAACAAAGCTGGAGGACTCAAACTTCCTGATTCAAAACTTACCACAAAGCTACAGTACTTAATACAGTGTAGTCCTGGCATAAAGATAGGTGTACAGACCAATGGAATAGAATAGACAGCCCAGAAATAAACCCTGCCATATGTAGTCAAATGATATAAGGGTGCCAAGACCATTCAATGGGGAAAGAAGAGTCTTTTCAGCAAATGGTGCTGGGGAAACTGGATAGCCATATGCAAAAGAATGAAGTTAGACCCTACCTAACACCATATACAAAAATTAACTCAAAATGGATCAAAGACCTAAACATAAATCTAAAACAATAAAACTCTTAGAAGAAAACATAGGGCAAGAACTTCACAACATTGCATTTGACAATGATTTCTTGCATGTGACACCAAAAACACAGGCAACACAAGAAAAAATCAGCAAATTGGACTTAGTGAAAATTTAAAAATTTTGTGCATCAAAAGACAAAAAAGTAATGCCACAAATAGAGGGACCCACAACTAAAATATTCAACTATGTACTGGGGGGATTTAGGGACAAAAAGCAGGAAAAAAAAAAGATCTGCAACAGCTGTTAGCTCAGGTGCCAATCTTTAAAAAAAAAAAGACAAAAAAGTCAATCTGTCAGCAGAGTAAAAAAGCAACACACAGAATGGAAGAAAATATTTTCAAATCATATACCTGATAAGATATGAATATCTAGAATACACAGAGAACTCCTAAAAACTCAACAACAAAAAAACAAACAACCCAATTCCAAAATGGGCAAAGGACTCAAAAAGCCATTTCTCCAAAGAAAATATACAAATGGTCAGTAAGTACATGAAAAGATGCTCAACATCACTAGTCATTAGAGAAATGAAAATCAAAAAAACAATGAAATATCACTTCACACCAATTAGGATGGCCAACACGCAAAAAAAAGAAAAAAACCCAGACGATAACAAGTTTTGGAGAGCATGTGGAGAAATTGAAACACTTGTACACTGTTGGTGGGAATGTAAAACGGTACAGCCACTATGGAAAACAGTATGGCAGTTCCTCAGAAATTTTAAAATAGAATTACCATATGATCCAGCAATTCCACTTCCGGGTACATACCCAAAAAATTGAAAGTAGATTCCCAATGAGATATTTGTACACCCATGATCATGGCAGCATTATTCACAATAGTTAAAACATGGAAGCAACCCATGTGTCTATTGTTGGATGAATGGATAAGCAAAATGCATACAATGGAATATTATTCAGTCTTAAAATGGAAGGAAATTCTGACATATGGTACAACATGGACAAACCTGGAGAACATTATGCTAAGTGAAATAAGCCAGTCATGAAATAAACAAATACTGTATGATTCCACTTATATGAGGCACTTAGAGTAGTGAAAATAACAGAGCCCAAAAGGAGAATGGTGGTTGCCAGGGGCTGAAAGGAGAGAGGAATGGGAAGTTATTGTTTGATGGGTTACATTCCTCTCTCCCTCCAGCCTAACAAGATAAGGCCCCTAACCAATGGGCCAGCTAGGAGAATCAGATAGGGGCCACCAAGATCCTCATTCCGCAGCCTCAGGACTTTCCTAGGCTTACGCATGCGCCCTGGCACCAAGGAGTTGTCTGAAGGTGACCCTAGCCTAGAGATATGAAGGAAAATTTAAAAAAGAAATAGCTAAAAAGCACTGAACTCTAGGAAATAGAAAATGAGCAATAGCAGAGTTGTAGGGAGTGTTATTCTTTGTGATAAGCATTGTGGAACTATCTGACAGCTATACACATGCTAAATTTGATACTAGAAAATAAAGAATATACTACAAAGAATAATTTTTCATATGTATTGAGCCAATTACACCTTAATATGAGCTCTGGGAAGCTTTTCATTAACCTGGTCCTTCAGAATAACAAAAATTAAGAGGCAGAGGTTTAGAGGAGATTAACATTTAACATGTAAGATGAATGTTGGTGATAGGAAAATGGTTCAGATTAACTAACATTTTTTTAGGTTTTTGAGGGCACCGCATGTTTAAATTAATTGATTCAACAGATATTATTGAAGATCTATGTGACAGGCATTGTGTTAGAAGCTGAGGATACAGAAGTGAGACAAAAATGTTAAAAGACATGTTTTCTACCCTCACGGTGCTTAATGTCCAGTTCAGGTGACATTATTGAATCAAATATTCATCCAATGAATGCAAAATACCAGCTGTGATACATACTGTGAAGCCCAGTTCTTGGTGCTAAGAGTGTACAACAGGTAAACTCGACTCAGTGAGGAGAAGGGGAAAGTTCCCCAGACATAGCATTTGAGCACAGACCTCAGTGGTGAGTGGATGTTCACTAGACAAATCATGCGGAATTTGAGGGAGGGAAGAGTGTCCTGAGAGGAGGAAATGGCATTCCCAATGGCACCTTTGTTGATTTTGGTTTGGTTTGGTTGGGTTTGGTTTGGGGTTTTGTCTTGCATTTTGTTGACTCAGTTCCATACTTTGCTGTGAACCTTCCTGGGTTGTTATATTTCCAAACCGTGAGAAGAAAGTGGGTATATTAAAGAGAACTGAAGGAGACTAATGTGGGTGGATTGCAAAATGAGATTCTCACCCTGTAGGTTAGCAAGACCTTATATACAGTGATCAAGGTTTCTGGTTTTTCTCTGAGAAGACAAATATGAAGGCTTCGCAGTGTCTTTGTGGTAGTCCAAGCACTCAGTGAACAGACACTAGGTTGGGCTTAAACATGCAAGGATTTTATGAGGGGAAACTCCTACAAGAGGAAATGGAGTGGAAGGGAGGCCAGGGGAGCAGTCAGACCACGATTAAGTCTGATCCCCTACTGAAGATGAGAGGGAAGGAAGGTTTGGTGGAAGAAGGATTTACCTGGGACATAAGATTAAAGCTGAGACAGTCCTGGGCACACTGGGAAGGTTGGTCACAATGGTGGAGGCGCCCTAGACTGCCATGCAGTCTAAGAAAGGTTTGGCAAGGCCATCAGGGAGGCTTTGAGCCAAAGTTATCCTTCAGAGGAGTCCTGTGTTCCCCGGGGAAGGGCCTGCTTTCATATCATCCTGCTGTTCTCGGTCATCAGCAGGGAGAAGCTCTGGGCAGCTTGGCCTCGGTGAAAAAGCAGTAATGGAGTTCAGAGCACAGCAGCTGGGCCCCTGGGTCAATTACACGCCCCGTAGTTGGAGATCTGTGAGGTGCATTCACATCATCACCATAGTCTTGGAGGAGGTGTTGGGGAAAGAGAAAGGGACACAGCAGATCATTTCGTAAAGACCCCAGGCTGCAACATGGAAAATGAATTCCAGTGGGACCATAGTAGATGTGAGTAGACCATGTAGTAGGCCAAAGATAAAACAGATTACAGATTGAGGATATGCAAAGAAATGAGTACTTCACTTACTGCATAGTACTGTTTATTCCCTGATGAAAACTCCGGTACCGTCAGGATTTTCATGTTTCCTTAAAACACAGTGTCTTTGAAAGGCATTTAACTCCTAAACTCATTAAGAGATTCTCTTGTTATTTTTATAACAATATTTATTACACAGTGGGTGTTTAACCATATAGGTTCAATTACCAGAAATGGGTAATAACAATAATCAAAAGAAACATCTAATCTACCTCAGAAAGGCCAGACGCCTCTGGTCTATTCCAGTCTTCCCTTTTCTTAGATGGGGAGTTGCTGTGCTGCTTTATAGGGCTTTGTTTACTTTTGTTTCCATTCCAGGGCTTAAGGAAGAACTTTCTAGTAGATTCTTAGAGCCGTATGATGCCATGCAACTAAGCTGACTTGACAGTCTGTTAATTTTGTTCTTCAGCTATGACATGTCATATCTGTAAGGACCACTGCTGTATGCTTTGTAACACAAACCAGCAGGATGATATCAATTTCTTTTTTGTTTATTTTCTGAGATCAATTATTTGATGGGAAAAGAGAAGATATTTCACCATTTTGGCACGTTTTTTTGACAGCTGTAAAAAACAGACTTCAGTATCCTGCCCTGTGAACTTTCCTACAATGTCACATTTGCATTTATCTTAAGTTGCAAGTTCAAAGACAGACTGATTTACAGGTATCTGCTCTATTCTAAAGAACGCTAAATATCCAAGATTTTCTGAGTTCTTTTTCACAAGAGAAATGAATAAAACACACACACAATAAATAAACATTTCTGACAAAAAAGGTACTCTGCTCACTATATTTTCTATTACCTCTTCTCTATCCTTTTAATCTACAAATTCATTGCATCCTTTCTTACACCAGATTTCAGCTTTTCAGACTTAAACTCTGTAGTTATACTTCTTCTACGGTCTCTAATAGTCTCTCAATGTATGTTTCACTTAGTTTTATTATTATCCTTTAAAAAATCCATCCACTCTTTCTTCACTGGAGGTGAAGTGATGTTAGGATCCTTTATACTCTCAATATTTCATTAAGACTCTCTCTTCCTTCCTCAC
Organism: Equus caballus; assembly: GCF_041296265.1. Taxonomy (NCBI): domain Eukaryota; kingdom Metazoa; phylum Chordata; class Mammalia; order Perissodactyla; family Equidae; genus Equus; species Equus caballus. The sequence goes on from NC_091691.1 coordinate 51,159,664, forward strand.
TTGCCTTTTGTTGCCCGTGTCCTATACCTCACCTATTCAATTTAAAATAAAAACCTCTATTCATGCATGAAAATATCAGAACTTATCATTTCTGAGCGACCTTCAACTTTATTCCAATGTTACCTTTCAGCAATAGGAACAAAGTAGTTGCAAAATAAATATTTTTTATAAGGAAACAGTAGATCTGCTGTATGTTCTCATAAGGCAAAGAAAAAAAGTCTATAAAGCATAGAACCACTTGCAAGTGGCTAAAACCAGATGAGTCATTCTTTCAAGGAGAATCATATTATTCATGAAAAATGTTCGCATCTGCTACACAAGCATTTAAAATATTTTTCAGTTTGGCACCCAGTTTCCCAAATTATGTTCCAAAAACTGAATCAGTTCTCAGTATCTGTACACATGCCTGGTGATTTACTCTCTACTGAAATGCTGACCAGCACAGGCAATCTTAGAGGAATAAACTATGAGAAATCTTCAGAATTTCCAAACTATCTTCCCTAATAAACACTTAAATTTTGACCCATGCGTAATGTACGCATTTAACCCTGTTATTCTCCTTGTCTACGGTGTTACCCATCTCCTTCTGCAGGCCTTGTCGTCACTAGTCACTGTCTCCTCCCTCCTGGGTATTCTTTGCGCAATTACCAAATCAGAACAGGGGAGCATAGCTCCTAATAATTCTTAGTTTTTTGCTATTCTTTTTTCCTTAACTAAGATGCAGGCTTCTTGAAAGCATGGTACCTGCCTTTAAATTCTTTTCTAATATTCCAGTCATTAACCAAAAACATCCCGTGCACAAGCTACACTTGCCTTCATTATAGAATTACTCAGCCCTACCGCTTCTCCTCTGGAAGTTCTGCACCTGTGGATAGGTTACAGAGCTCTGCTCCTGCTAGAAATCTTTGAGTTGGAAGTAGGAAAAAAAAATTTCAAATTGGCATAAACAAAAACGTACTTACTATTCATTTAAATGAAAAGTCCACACTAAGTAGTGATTTCAGCTATAGCTTTATTCAGGACTCAAGATACCACCAATTTTCTTTGCTTCCTCTGAGTTGACTCCATTCTCAGGCTCCCTGCAGGGGTTTCTGCAACTTCAGGTTCCCATAATCCTCACACACAGTCCAGAGCCAGAGGGATAGTCAGACAGAAGCTCAAACAAAAGTTTGGATGGAGTCTTTGTGGTTGAAATTGGGCAGGTTGGTGGTGCTGACTGCTTAGCTTCGGTAAGGGCTCCAGCTCTGAGCCCAGGGCTAGAGGCAGCTCTAACCCAAAGCTTGCATGACAAGAGGGAAGGCAGAGTGGCTCCAGGCAAAACTGTGGTGGGGGGGACATGGACAAGGTGGAACAAAACCACTCCACAGCCACTTGAAGTAATGCATCCACTTTTGACTTTCAGGTGATTTGTTACTATTTTTCCTAGAGATAAGTTTGGTCAGAATAGTAATCCTCTGTGGGATCTGTATTATGGGCCATGATGCTTCCTAATGACAAACACATGCCGCAGAACTAGCTAATGAAATTCTCATTTGTTCTTCCAGAAATAATTCCCAAATCTTTAAAACAAAATAACAACAAATATACTAATAGTCTATCTTGACTTCCGCTGTGTTTTAGTTTGCTCTTCTCAGCCTCTCCATATAACAAAATCATGCGATATTTTCATGATCTGTTTTTTGATGTATGAACGACTGTAACACCACAGATAAGTACCTTCTATTAATCTATGAAGCCTAGTTTTTTGGTATTAGTTGTTTCCAAATCTTAATGGGGTTCTAAAATATTTCCTTGAGTTAACAGTTCTTGAGTCATGATTTTAGTTATCTTTACCCTTTTTAACACGGCACTAAAAGCTCGCCGTGGCAAGGGTGAATACGTAAAAGTCTGTGGTTAATGTGTCCCTGTTCCTAGATGCCTTTCTTAAGAGGTCCCTTCCTTTTAGCACTTTCAAGCCAGGTAACTGTGTTCACCAGTGTCACTATCTTTTTCTCTTTTGTAAACACTTGAGAAACGTATCAAATGTCATTCTATCATTTCCTCTCCTTCTTGCTTCCCTTTAAATATGTTGGCAGAAAAAAAATTTTCCAGAAATATATTTGAATGTATTGATCCATTAAAACTGTATCTTCGCATACTGTGGAATATTTTTAAGCAATGCCAAGGGTTTTTTAGTTTAGTTGCTGTTTGTTTTTTTGGCCTCTTGTCAATTTTTTCCCACAATTACTCCTTATCATCAAGTTGACTTTTTTTCCATTCAAACCTCTGTCAGCTTTTCACTTGTCCTGTCTTCTCTCCCTTAAGGCACATTAGGACCTTCTTAAAGATGACTTCTCCAAACAGCTCTTCAAAGGGCTGGGATACCGTTTAACCCAAAGTCATCATTTTAAAATTATTTATGTTTTTTATCCATATGTCAAAAATGCAAACTGAAAGAAGAGTCATAAAATAAAATATTCTTAAACTTATTGATATTTTATATTTCATATAGAAACACTTTGAGTCCAAAAATAGTAACTTAAATTGCTGGATATTTCTGTCTTTTGATTTTAATTAAATTTACTTTAGGTTGTCTGGATCTCAAGTAAGAGAAAAGAGAAATAGATGAAAAAATCACAAGCAAGCTTTTTATCTCAGCTCTTGGGGAAAAAAACTAATAAGCCACCTCCACAGTGAATTTCTAGTGAATCATTAACCAGGGATTTGTTGCCTTGGTTACTGAGCCAGGTAGAGATTCCAGTAAAAAAGCAATGTGACCTATGAGCTCAGGAAACTGAAGAAGTGAAATTTCTGCATGATGATATTTGCAGTTTCTACAGAAAGAAATGAAAAGAGTAAAAAACATATGTTAAAATAAAAGGAAAAAAAGAATACCTTGATTTTTGACTCAATGTCAAGACATTTATAGACACACATGCACATACACTTCATAATAGCACCTCAGTGTGGGTATGCTTGTGAGATTTTACAAAATATAGACCATTTCCAATATACAAGACATCTCCCATCCTAGAAAACAAAGCACTTTGCTTATCAGGGGTGACTGGACATTCCATCAGTAGAGAATATTTTGATGATAATACAAAACAAACATTCAGAAAACAGAATGATCGAGTAGATTTTCCAAGCAAAACATCTCTGTGGCTTTTTCATTGAGCTATTGGTCTATGGTTCTTCACATTAAACTGTATCAAAATAAAAATCACTTGAATTTTAGTACTGAACCTAGAACCAAAGGAAAAAACAAGAGGCAGAATTTGAAGACACGACTTCCAGTATCACCCTTATCTTTATTACTAAACTCAGGATCACGCTGGAGACATTGATGGTTTGCTAACCAACATCCAGTAATGGCAGCAACTACAGTATCTATGATGGTTCGTTTTGCTCTTTCTCTAGAGAACCCTGAATATGGCAGGATCCAAGCACTACATCTCACTCTTTCATGCCAATTCTCCAAGCCAGTACAGCTTACGCTAAAACCAAGACCCAGCGAGAGAGTAAAAGGCTGGCAAATTCAGGGCTGTCCCATGGATGAGAATGGGACATTTAATAAGAAACAGTAAGAGCCTTACATTTTGCCAACAGTTAGTGACAAACAGGCAGTACGACATAGCCAATAGGACAGGGGCTCTGGCCTCAGTAGGCCTGGGTTTGTATTCTAGCTCCGCCACTTACCGACTGGGGGGCCTGCAAGTGAAACTGACTGGGTCTCCGTTCCTCAGCTGTGCGATGGGAATAATCATACCTACTGCTGAAGATTGATGGTTATCGAAATTCAGTGAGATAATACATGCAAGACTTCTAGCTCAATAAAAATTGAGATCTTTCTTTCCTTCTATTTCCCATCTTCCATTTTTTATTTAAAAAGTGAGATTTCCTGAAATGCTTAAACTTGAGATTCTAAAATTTAGAACATTTTCCACACACATTCTTTAAGGGCTATTTTTTTCTTTAAGTGCAATATTACTATTGGCTTTCTTGATCTGGAACACTCCTTCAATATACACAAACAAATACTTTGAAACAAAGCTGGAAATACAAGTTAAAAGGGTAGACTTAATGTTCAAATTGAGGTATAAATTCCTAAAACATGCACATTGTTTTAATCTGTGCCCAAATTTGAATGCAGTGGCATAGGGTTCACACGAGGTCTTACAGCGCCGGATATGAAATGCCAATGATCAAGATATATTCTCAATCACAAATTGCCCTGGGTTTACAATCTTCCCACCATCCTCTTATCTATAATTGCAGGATTTCTTTCATAATCACTAATCCAATTTGGGAAAATAACTCAAAGTACTCTGTTCTAGCTTAGGAATGGACTGAGTTAAATGAGATGAATGTTTGGCATCTGTGGTTTATTGAAATTCAACAGAAGGTGCTGAGATGTGCTTTATTCCCAGTCTGGCTTTACTTAGGCTTCTCTTTTTATGAACATAATGGGCTTTCTGCTTTTATTTCCTATCAAAGCTTTTAGATGCTTATTACTTGATATTTATTTATCCTTTACCTTTCAGAGACAGCCAAATCCTAAGATGTTTAAATATATTACACAGATCTTGAATTTTCTCGAGTTCATTTTTAATAATAATTATCTTACTTGTGGCAATAATGAACTGGCAAAAATACCACTGGGACTTCGAATTATCTGTTTAGCAGAACTTTCTTTTTCTTACTTTCTCCATGATTCAAATAGCACATCATGTTTCATATACAAGAGATGATTTTAAAATATTAGCCAATAAGATTAAAGACTTGTTTAATAATGATATTTGAGGGTATCCATTTTATAAAGAACATTTTTATTCTATGATTCCCTGTATTTTCATGTGGAAGTCTGCCATATGAACATGGACCTTTGGCCTATTTTATGTCAGTCATTGGGTAGATAATAACAAAAAATATGACATGATTCTTGCTTTTAAGGGGTTCATAGTCTCTCAGAAATGACAAGCATATAAACAAATCATTATTATATTGTCTTAACAAAGGTTCCCTAGAATAACAGCCTGAAGCAGGATGAAGCTCTGAAGATTTATTTGGGTATACAATCCCCAAGAAGCAAGAGTAAGGAAAACTATAGGTAAAGCTTGGAAGATGGGAAGCAATGCAAAGTGATGCACGACTGGGCTGGTAACAGCTTCACAAGGAACCCTGAAAAGCTCAGCTACTCAGATATCTCCACAGAGACACTCTGCTTAGAGAAAGAAGTCCATGGGAAGGAAAGAGAGGACATGTTTCTATCTGGCTTCCTTCTGCCTCCTACTTGCCATTGGTTAACACTGACGCAGTGGAGAATTAATTCCCCTGACAGTCGGCTTGCTCCATGAAGCCCGTGGGCAGCCCCAGGGTAGCCAGATGTGGGCCTGCAGCTGGTAAACCCTCACAGAGCTGGCGGGCCACAGTGGTAGCTAAGGCAGAACTAACAGCAGAGGATCTGGGAGGCCAAGGGACTCTGGAGAGGCACATATGAGGGTCAGATACAAACAGGACGCAATAAAGTAAGGTAAAAGTGTTAGGAAAACTCAGACAAGGAGCCACAGAGGAAAGCTGAGCTAACTGTGGCTGAAAAAGCAAATTGATGAAACAGTTTTTCATGGAAAGACTATATGCATATTACATGTACACAATAAAAGATAACATGCTGGTTTTGGGAATGGTCCACATTGTCCAATGTAAATCTTAAGCCCAATCTAAAGCTTCAAATCTGTCAGAAACTTCAGAGTCAGTTTCCAGGGGCAGAAATTAATAGCTGACCTGTTTCATCTTCTATGACAGGTGGTGCTCTCTCTTTATTGTGTTTTGCCCTTGTGACTTTTTATCCCTTCTCAGATAAATTCCCTCAGAAGAGAGGATAAGTATAGAAGTCAAGTATAGAGGTGATAGCTAGTCTACCGAAGATCTTTGGTTTTATGGTTCTATGATTTAATATAAACTGTGGCTTTTAGAATTCAGCCTCCATAAAGACTGCTGATGAAAATTCAGTTTGTGAATCCATATAGTCAGTCATTTTCTCATTCTATGGACATTAAAGCATAAGTCGATTAGCAAAAAGTTTAGATACCAATGTCAGTTGTATTAATTGAATACAAATAGTTTCATTCCGAGCACCTATCTATGTCTTCTCCATGAAAATAGATATGTTAGATTTTACTTTTCATTTTTTTTAATTGAGGTCATATTGGCTTGTAACATTATGTAAATTTCAGGAGGACATTATTATATTTCAGTTTCTATATAGATTGCAACATGTTCACCACCAATATTCTAGTTTTTATCCATCATCATATATGTCTGCCCCTTTATCCCTTTTGCCCTCTCCCTGCCCCTTCCTCCTCTGGTAACCACTAATCTGTCCTCCTTATTTATGTGTTTGTTTATCTTCCACATATGAATGAGATCATACAATATTTGTCTTTCTCCGTTTGACTTATTTCGCTTAACTTCATACCCTCAGGGTCCATCCATGTTGTCACAAATGACACCATTTTGTCTTTTTTACGGCTGAGTAGTATTCCATTGTGTATAGCACCACATATTCTTTATCCATTCATCTGTTGATGGGCACTTGGTCTGCTTCCACGTCTTAGCTACTGTGAATAATGCTGTGATGAACATAGGGGTGCATAAGTCTCTTTGAATTGTTGATTTCATGTTCTTTGGATAAATACCAAATAGTATTACTACTGGGATAGTTGGATCACATGGCACTTCTACTTTTAATTTTTTGAGATTTTTTTAAATCTCAATTTCACTTCTTTTCAACAATTCACATTATACTTATTAGGTATCTATGTGCTTTGTACTGTTCTAGACATTTTAAGTGGTTCAAAAAAATGAACCACTCTCTCTATAGACCTTGTTATTTGGTTAAGGAGACAATCTAGAATCAGAGTCTCAAGAATGAAATTTACTGTAAAGATTTGCTAAGGCCAAGACGTACACCTGGAACAGTTAATAACTATAACTATAGAAGGTAAAATAAATACAACAGACAATCGTTCTAACAGTTCAAGAAGAGAGATACAAACGTGCTTGAGAACTCAAAAAAGACTGATAGAGGAGGTAGTAAATGAGCCACAACCTGCAGAATTCCCAGATCTTAAACATGTAAAGCAGAAAGGGAAAGAACAGCCCAGTTATAGGAAAAGAGCATAATCAAAGGAACACAGGTAGAAATTAGCACAGCAAGTTCTCAGGACAATGGGGAAAAAATTTAAGAAGAAGCCCAGGAGATCAGAGAGTCCTGGTTGGAGAGGAACAGGAAATAAAACTGGTGGGATGGCAGAGGGAAAGATTTGAAATTCCGACATACCATGACATAGATTTTTAAATACACATTAAATCCTATAACCTAATTCTCCAGCTAACTTGGTTCAACCTTGCTAACCTTCCTGAAATCCAAAATAGAATTACTGATGGTCTGGTGAATGGCTAGAACGGAACAAAGTGCCTGGAAACAGGAAAAGCCTATGTGATTCCAATGAGACAGCATGAATCACACTGCGTCATCGCTACTAGGCATTCCAGTGTATTTTAAGTATCCCAAGAAGGATGATTTATAGATTCATAAAGCTTAGATTTTTGACCAGGGATTACCACTTTTCTTCTCCCAAAACACACAAATGCCTTTTGAGAAAAAAAAAATACAAAATACCATTTTCTAAGATGCAAAATGTTTCCTCTCTTGTGGCATTTGAAAAATTCCATCAGCCCTTCTTCATATTTCTACAGCTTTTATTAATAAAGCATCCAAATAAATTCTCCGTAATCTCAACCCTAACTTTTATTATTTTCTTGGGATTTTTATTTTCTTATATGATGTTCTCTTAGTTGTTAGAATCAAGGAAGTGGTTTTAATTCTAGGTTTTTGTAACTTGAACATGATCCTGGCAAATTTTATATACATGGTAAATGTCATGGACAATGCTATAGAAAATCTTTAGTAGTGTCTGTGTGGTTTGTGGCAGACCCACAACCATAGAGGACTTTGGACACAATTACTACTTTTCAGATATTATTTGGTCTGGAATTTGATGACACACTGAGGCTACATCCTGCCAGCATTTGAAAAGGTATGTTGATGATTGGGCCTTGGTCGGGCCAGCTATTTTCCCGATGACACACTGACAAATAGAACCTAAAAGTATATGACCATGGTAAAGCAAGAATTGTCATTTGTGGTGGTAGATAGACTACCACCTGATGTGGCTTCTTTCTCAACTTCCTGCTGTCAAAGGCAAGAATCCCATTAGCTCCCAGCTCTCCAGCTTGACCAGTGAACTCTGAGCACAATTCCTTGAAGAACTGAGGAGACACAGAAGTACTGAGAACCTAAAGAGGTATATGAGAACCATTCATTCACCCGACTCCTTATTTCTTGCTTTCTTTGCACTGATTGTTTGCCAATTTGGTATTAAACCCATATGAGTAAAAATCAAATGAGACCTAAGTTATTCTCACTAGACTTCAAAACTGGACTAGAAAGTGTTCCGTCATAAGTTCTGTTGAACTCCTTAGGATTGCTCACTATTTTTTGAATGATCATATTATTTCAATTAGATAAATAGCTACTATTCATTTCAGATGCTATACACCAAACATTGAGCTAGACAAGGGAAAATCCAAAAATTGATAACAAATGAAGAGCTTCTGCCTTCAAGGAACATGGAGTCTACTGGAGAAGATTGACAAATAAATAAAATGTGTTTCAAGTGATCTGTGTTGAGTCCAATGAGAACTCAGAGGGGCACCTCACCCAACCAGTTGAGAACAGAAGGCCTAAGGGAGGGAGGGAAGAACAGGGTAGAGATATTATCTTAAAGGATTTGCTGAAACAAGTGACACTTGAACTAAGCTTTAGTATGAATAGTCAGGAGAAAATGAGATGAAGATATTACAGAGGGAAGAGCATAAATCAAGAAAAGGAGGCAATAAACAGTGTGTTGTGTGCAAGGGCCCAGAAGCAGTGTGCGGCCACTAAAGCATAAAATGTGAGGTAGGGATGGCAGAAGATGAAGTCTTGTATGGTTCATGGTGAACTTTGACCTTTATCCCATAGGTGATGAGGAGTCATTGAAGGTTTCATACCTATGAACAACATAGTCAGATTCGTGTTACCCACTAACCAGTAAGTCACCTGGGTAGAAGAACTCAGTAACAGTTTTAGTTAGATATTGATAAAGAGAAAAGAAGCTTTGTGGATAGGCTTTCTGTCACATGAGCTTGCGTTACCATGGTTTCCTGTCCAAAAGAGTTCATTTTCTTTCCTCTGTTTGTGTGCTAAAGAGATATATTAATCTGTATATCTTATAGCTTCTGGAAAACCACCTTTATAAGAATATAGAAATGTTTATAAGAATGTTCACAAATACTCTGGTGAGTTATGTAGCAAAGTTACAAGGAAACCTAAGGTTACGTTATAATTCTGAGAGCATATATTCCAGATGCAATATATAGAAAGGACTCTAAGAAGTATCTCTCAGAGAATGGTGGACTACAAACTGCTTCTGAAACAGAAATCAGCCCTGCTAATACGGCATTCTTAAATGTCAGAAGCTCTACAGCTATCAAGATCATTCAGGGTTCACCTAGTCCAGGTATCCAAATATAACAATCTCGAGAGGAGTTCTCTTAGATGAGGACCATGAGCAGGCCAAAAGTACTCATTGGGAATTACTCAACCCATGCTCATAGACAAAAAAAAAAATACACATAAATATAAATAATAAGCAATGAGGTTCTGAAATTGACTTTCAGTTCCTCTGAATACACTGGCAAGCACACGTAGCTAGTATGACAAAGAACACAGCCTCGGTTGGTTCAGCTGCGACCATCTTCCTGGGTGGCCCCAGAAATGCCGAACATCTCTGTGCTATGCTGCCCTAGGATTGATGCTACTTCCTTTCAATATGTTCAGTCTTGGTATACGAAATTATTCAAAGCTTTACTTTACCTCTTGTTTTATACTGAAGCTTTGTTTCATTCTAATATACTTTGCAAAATACTGACAGCCTGCTTTTCTCATTAACTTCTGGAATACCTTTTATCTGTCTGCTGGTCTAGGCAGCTGTAATGTGAGCTTCATGTGCAGAAGTCTCTGCTCTGACAGCTGCACTCTATCTTGGGTGCTGGGGCCAAGAGGAAGGTTTAATCTGTTCCCTTGCCAGGAAGAGTCTCCATGGTATTAGGGCTCCAGCTAGAAACAGACCTGTAATGCAGGTCCGACACTGCATTGACACTTCCTACCTTAAGCATTCCGTATTCGGGAGTAAAACTCAAAGATAATACTACATACATTACATTTACTACACTCAGTTTTATCAACTTTCTCCTCAGTGTGACATATTTGACCTTGTTATCAAAAATTACGCTATCCTAAAAGGATAACTAAGGAATCCAGCTTTTAGAAACCACTCTGCAGCTTTTCCAGGAAGAGACATGGTTCAGCCCTGTAGTGTCTGCATCCTCCATCTCGACACCCTGTACAGTCGGCCTCAGTCTCTAAGCCCCATCTTACCAGAAGCAAATCTACCCAGGATGAGCTTAATTCAAATGGGTCTCAGTAAGATATCTAATCTTGAACTCAACTGTATTCTAAATGCTGAGCCTGGAAAACTAAGTCTTTGTAATACATTTATGCTTTCTATGCTGTGATAAACTTCCTGGTTATTCAGTTGGTTTCGGATTCTGGTCTTTAAAATTCTGCATTGGGTAATAGTTATCTATATAGTTATATCTGCCATTGCTCACTTATGCTCTCAGTTGAGGAATATATTGGGTTGCCGAAAAATTAAGCACATTTTGCTCCACATATTCACCTCTTTTGACCAGAAATTCAGAGGACAGAACTCTATTGCTGCTTTGGCAAAATGCCTAGGTAGGACCATTATCCTCACGTGACTTGAGTGGAGAGAAGGGAAAGGGTACTTATTGTATAAAGCCCAGAGTCAGGAAGCTCTGTTTTCTCAACTCCATATGGCATTGAAAATCTTCAAGTCTCCAACGAACTTTTGTGGCATTCCTGGTACTCCATGAGTTGCAGAAACATCTACTTAAGCGTTTCTAAACAACCTGCCACTTCAGACTGAGAGATTTTGACTTTAGCGTCTTATGGTAGCACTCTTTTAGTAAAAAAAAAAAAACCTCTTCTTGTTATGGGATTCTGATCTTGACTTGTTACAAGCTTTCTCTGTGACAATGCCAATTAGTCACCCTCTGGTTCTCTGCTTCCACCTCTGTAAATGAAGATGTTAATAAGACCTGGTTCATCTGAGGCATGGTAATGTTGGGGTGGCAATCAATACATGTAGAAATACGTAGAAAAAAACATAACGATATTATAGCAACAGCATTACTGCAACTAGTACAAAGTAAGTTGCCAGCTTGGTGAGGGAATGTGTTAAGCCAGTAAGACAAATAAGAGCTAAGGACAAACACTGGGGAATTATTTCTTCTTCTACCCACTGTCTGGCTTTGGTCCTCTCTCACAGACAGGGACTTTTGGAACTAATCTTCAAAAGGAGAGACACAGAGGAGCTGGCCCAGTGGTGTAGTGGTTAAGTTCGTGTGCTTCACTTCGGCAGCCTGGGGTTCACAAGTTTGGATCCCGGGCGAGGACGCACGCACCACTCATCAAACCATGCTGTGGTGGCATCCCACGTACAAAATAGAGGAAAACACAGATGTTAGTTCAGCAACAATCTTGCTCAAGCAAAAAGGGGAAGATTGGCAACAGAGATTAGCTAAAGGCCAATCTTCCTCACCAAAAATTTTTTTAAAAAGGAGAGACACAGAAATGCACCCTTTCTGGCTATCACAGAAAATTCTAAGTTGGTCTGAAATAGAGCATGGGTCTTTGTTGTTACAAGCATCTTCTTGTTAGATCAGAGTCACATAACCTGATTCTAGCAAGCATCTCTGTATCTCATCCAACCATGTCATTTTGCAGATGAGCATATCAAGGATTATGGAAGTAAAGCAACAGATCCAAAACTACATAGCTACTTAGTGGCATAGCCAGAAGTAGAATCCAAGTGCCTGGATTCCTATTCCAGTGCTTTCTCCATTATACCTCATTGTCTATCTCTTCCATGGTTCCTGCATCATTTTGAAATAGGCAACAGAAAAGGCAATGAATTCATTTATTCATTCATTCAACAAATATTTATTGAGTGCTTATTATGGGCTAGGCATATTCAAGGCACTGGGGATAAATCAGTAAATAAAACAGACAAAATTTGGGGGTCGACCTAGTGGTGTAGTGATTAAGTTTGCATTCTTTGCTTTGGCGGCCCAGGGTTCATGGGTTTGGATCCTGGGCATGGACATACACATTGATCATCAAGCCATGCTGTGGCAGCGTCCCACATATAATGTAGAGGAAGACTGGCACAGATGTTAGTTCAGCCACAATCTTTCTCAAGCCAAAAGAGGAAGATTGGCTACAGATGTTAGCTCAGGGCCAATCTTACTCACCAAAAGAAAAAAAAAGACAAAATTCACTGCCTTCATGGAGTTTACCTTCTATAGCAAGAGACAGTAAAACAATTGCTAAGGAAAAATAAATACATGCAGCAGGCAAGGAAAGTATGGGGGGAGAAAATAAAATTTCTAAATGAGGCAGCCAGGGAAGGTGACTTTTAAGTAAAGTCCTACAGGAAGCGAGAAAATTAGCCATGCGAATATACAGAGGATGACCATTCCAAACAGAGGGAAGAGCAAGAGCAAAGGTCCTGAGGTAGTAACTCCTGGTGTGTGCAAGGAACAGCAAGGAGGCTGGCATGGCAGGAGGGAGTGAATGGTGAGGGAGACAGTGAAGTCCAAGACGTTCAACAGGAGACAAGTTCATGGAGGGCTTTGTAGGTCACGGTAAGGATGGCAACTGAGTCAGATGGGAAGCCATAGAGGAGTCAAAGGACCAGATTTCCATTTTAACAGAATCACTGTGGTGATGTGCTCAGGAAGAGAACAAGACTAGGAGCAGGAAAGATTACTGTAATAACCCAGGGGAGAGATGATGGTGTTCTAGGCCAGGGTGGTAGAACCGGAGGTGATAAAACGTGGGAGAGTGGACAGAATTTGCTGATGAACCAGATGTGAGGCAGGAGAAAAAGAGAGGTGTCAAGCACGACACAAAGTTTTTGCCTTGGACAACCGGAAGAGCAGAGTTGCCAGTAGCTGAGTCAAGGAAGGATACAGGAGACACTGGTTTGGAAAGGAGGGAGTGGATATCAGGGGCTGTGTTCTCGACGTAAGTTTCAGGAGCTCATTTGATATCTTGTGGAGGTGTCAGCTGAGTGGCTGGGTATTTAAGTTTAGAGTCCTGAGGACAGATCTTGGCTGAAGATATAAATTTGGGAGTTAAGCAAATAAAAGGTATTTAAAGCCATGAGACTGGATCAGATCACCTAGGAGAATGAGGATAGAAAAGAGGATCAATTACTGAGCCCCAAGGTTCTCCAACATCTCAACATAAAGCAGCTGTGCTAGAAAAGAACATCAGGGAGCTAGAAACCCAGCAAAATAATTGTGACCATTCTCTCTGAATCCCTAGCTCCACTCAACACATCTTTTTATGCCAAATTCTTGTTGCCTTTTATCAGCTTATTTTTGCCTGAAAATTGTATTACCCAATTTGATTACTTATCTTATTCACCAGTCTTTACTTCAAAGCACTTATTTTCTTCTCTAAAATCTATCCCCCCCCAACTCTCTGAAAGAAAAGCTTTGCTGCCATCAATTACATTCAAAAGAATATACCAGAAGACAGCATTATAAAAGTATATAGCTTCCCCAGATGGTTATTTGAAGGAGGAAATGGTCATTTGTATATATAGCTCTGTATGTGTGTGTGTGTGTGTGTGTGTGTGCGCGCACACACACACAGCTAATATTTAAGTGCTTCCTAAGCGCTAGTCATTCTAGCATTATGTATATACATTATCACAGTCTTCACATTAATCCTAAGAGGTAAGTACTATTATTATTCACATTTTGGAGACTAAGAAAATGAGGCTTTCAGATGTTAAATAGCTTGCCAAACTTATCAGCTAGCCTGGATAACAGGAACCGAACCTAGAGTGTTTGACTCCAGAGCCCCTACTATTTAAACTTTCGCTCAGAGTTTGCAAACTGGCTGCCAATCCAGGAGACGGATTTGCGCTTATACAGCTGTTCTGTTTGGGCCGCATGGTGTTTTCAAAAAGGAAATGCGCTTTGAAGGCCTTTAGGAGGTACGCAGGTTCATGACATCACAGCCCACGCCGGTCCCTACAGCCTTCACCCTCCCCCTTCATCGGGTAATTTCCTGCTGCACCAAGTGCATTTGAGTTGTTGACACTTGCTCTACTATTCTTCTTCCTTCAGTCTTCAACAGGTTAGTATGTATTTAGGGCCCAGAACACACACTGGATTTTTTTGCACATTCACACACACACACCACCTACACCAACACCACCAACACTGCCATCAGGAAAAATAGAAGAGAATAGGATTATTCTTCCTTTCCATCCTTAATACTTTTCCCTGTAGTGGTCATTCGTTAACATCTAAGGTTCTATCCCAGATTTACCTCGCCAAACCTAATTCAAATCCAACTTCCACAATGTGAGGGTAACTTGTTTTTCGCCTGGAAGCACAGGGCTGTGCCCTGAGCATGTTCTGTAACGGGGATTCATCCTCCAAGATACGCATCATCTTGCCATCTGTTTGATGTTGTCAAACCCCTTAGCTCTGAGTAGCAGCCTATGACACATATATGCGTTCCAAGTGTGAGTTGACTCAAATCATTTTTGTTTCGAAATGGCAAAGCCTCTGCTGATAAGAGTTGCCTTAGGAACTCATTCTTAATTGCACATCCATTATACATTCAGTACATAAGAATATTTTCTTAAAATATCTGTATCAGGAAGCTAACATATTTCTTCAACCATTTCTGGCTCTTCAGTACTAGGAAGGGCACTACGGTTGTGTCTCCTTTTTGGATTTGAGGGGAGGGGGGCGAGCAGAATCTGAGTTGTGTGTAACCATTTTTTGTTTCTTTAAAGAAAGTCGAAAGAACTTTAACAAAAGCCAGATTGAAATCCTGTTTGCAATAAGAGGAAATGATGAAAAATATTATTTATTTGTGGACTTAAACTCTTGGGAATATTATCTTAGCAAGGTATTAAAACCGATTTTTCAGAAGCTATATTCTTTTGTTTCAAGTTCCAACAGAGCAGAGACAAAGCCAGGCGCTGAGCGCTAAATTGGGCCAGCTGAGCTCCCTTCTAACTGGCTGATGTTTGCACCTGGGGCCGTGAAAGAGCGCACAGTTATTAACCTCTATGGGGCTTTTCTTTTCTTTTTGGCAGAGGAAGAGTTGGATTTCTCTTCCCTTTATGTATTTATACACAAGAAATGATTTTAGCCTCAAACCTAGAGAGTCACCTACTATTTGTTTAATAATTCAATTCACAAATTAGACCACCGGGACTCAATCTCACTTGGAATTTATTAAGCACTTCAAACATATAAAAAATAACCAATACACTGTGCCGTATTTACACACACATTAACAAATATAATTCACAAGTAATTCCAGTAATAAATGGCTATTAGTAATATCCCCATTTCATACATGAGGACTCTCAGAGAACCAAGTGACACGCCCAGGATCACACGGCCACGAGTGATAACAGAACAGAGACTCCTGCACGAGTCTTCTCATTCCAAATCCCGGGTTCCTTCCATGAGTTGGCTGTCCTTGTTTTTTTGGCTGCCCTGACACTGATGATAGACTCATTAGACGGGTGGCCCCCTGTCTGGCCTCTCATAGTTAACTATCTGCACTAGAAATGGGTTAGGAGAATGGAAAATGCTCTACTTACCATCATCTGACAACTTTCCCTTAGTCAGTGTAAGAATATAAAAAGCTCCAACAGTTTGTTCCTTGCCAGGACAGTTCCCCATGGAACACCAGCTCTGCTGGGTGTTGTACTTAGTGAGGATTTGTGATCATATTTCCTTTCCTTCCAGAATTTTCAGTGTGCCGATGTGCACTAGAACTCTCCCAAAAAGAAGGTATAATATGAAGTGTTGTCCAAGTATGTTTTACCACAGAATCCACTTCACAGAGTAACTGGATGGATTAGTGTACCACGGATGCTCTCAGGGAACCGCTGTTCTTGTGAATCCCTGCAACTCACTAAATCCTGGAAAATATGTCCTAGGGAGCATCTCTCATAGCTTGAGAACACACTGTTTAGGACAGTTGGTAGTAAATTTACAGAGTTCACTCTCCCAAAATTTGGCATAGAGCGAAAATATAAAAGATTCAGAAACAACTCAGAACAAATTTATGAATGGCATATTTCTCACAGCTTACCAAGGGAAACTGGGAATGGTACAACTTAATATCCCAGGCAGATGTCAGAGTTGTCACTTTTAGCCTGTTTCCAAACTGCCCCTCAGTGACACTCTCCGAGAGAGTGTTCCAGGCTGTGTGGCCGAGGCCTGACCCAGAATGACAGCTCTTGTGTTCTTAACTCAGATTTACTTCATGGTGGCACACAATACTGTATTCATTCTTGTTAGCAATAATGAGATGAACTCAAGGCTTAAAAATAATTGTGTTTAAATTTAGACTTATCTACATTTAGGATGTGTCTCCAAATCGCAATATATTCTTCTGAATTGACACTTATTATTTCTTCCTTATTTTCCTTCAGTGATGAACAAAATTAGAAAGAAATATTTTATAAAACGCCCTTCTTATCCTGAAATGAATTCCATAGACAATATATAACACCTATATACACAAAATGTTTTAAAAAATCAATATAATATCCTAACAGTACTATAAAGAATAAATAATAATTTATAATGAAATGATATGAACTTCAACACATAAATGCTCAGGCATTGCAGTGTTTCGGGATATGGAGAATTCTTTATTCATGTCCGCTAAATAATAGTAGCCCTACCTTCACTGTAACAACTCAAAACATGTCCTCTCCTTTCGAAAATGCCTTCTAAGCATCCATTTCTCCCCCTTTTAGAATCAGTGAATTAAAGAAAGTTAGGTAGCAAGTGATACGTTTCAATTACTTCCTTAAAAGACCATTTTGTCTGTTGTGTGGAGAATAAACCAGAGAGGACAAGACTGGAAATAGCGAGACCAGCCAGGAGGCCATGCAGTGATCTGAACAAAAGATGTTATATTCATGCTACTGACAACCAAACCTCCAGTCAGTGTGCTCCCTGTGTTCAGATGCCTATGGCACATCTTTGTTTGAATATGCTGGTAATACGTGAAATATTTCAATCCTCAAACTAAATTTTAGAATCTCCCTCATTCTGCTGCAACAAACTAGCATCTCTAATTTTATCAGCATATCAATCTCACATATCTTTTCTGCAGTATCTCTTGAATTTTTGCTTTGTTTTATATCTAATCTCTGCCTTGTTCTTCTATCTGGAAAATATGACAGCCTCTTAGCTGCACCACTACCTTGTATCTCCAGTTGCAATTCACTCTATAAACAGCTTCTGGAACAATCTCTCTCAAATGTCAACGTCTACACATCATTTACTCCTTATAAACACTATCTTATTCTGGCATTGCAAGATTGACTGGAGGTTCCACATGCAATGGTGTGGACACGGAACATCCGATGGTCCAAACTCATTGTCAAAGTGTTCTAACCATGAGAGTTATCCTTCCAATGAGATGACTTCCCCATTCCTCCTCTCCATTGCCTACCATCTTTTACAATTTCTTACAGCATCTTACTACTGAGACCTAACCACCCACCGCCATCCCCAGCACTCTGAAAAAGCAAAAACATTTGGTTCTTCCCTCTTAAATTATACACACACATAGACACACACACAAAAACACACTCACACACACGGACAGTAGGTTCTCAGTGTTTGATAAATTCATTTCGAATGTTAAAATAAAGCTCCAAAATGATGACATAAGGGAGTACAAAATGAAAACCTTAAGCATTTTCTGTGGATTTAAGATCTTCCACGATCTTCCAAGTCACCTAATCACTCTACTGTGGCACTTCAGTTTAAATTTCTATGAAGGAGCAGTAAAGTGCCACCTTGAAGCATTGATTCTGAAGTCAGATTATTTGGGTTCAAATCTCAAACTTACCACCTATAAAAATTTAGGCAAGTTAGTTAAACTCTTTGTGCCTTGGTTTCCTAAGCTGTAAAATGAACAGTAGTAGCAGCATCTACTTCATAAGATTTTTCTGAGGAGTGAATGGGTTGTGGCATATAAAACAATTGGAATGGTATTTGACACATAGTAAGCATTTCTCAAGTATTAGCTGCTATTATGCAGTAAAGTTTACCCTTAAAATGCTTACAAATATCTCTATAGGGATATAAGATTATTTTATGGAATTAATAGCCTTTTCCCATAAAGACATGAGGCTTACCAGCTACTTATAACATTTATAATACCACTAGAAAAGAGTTGTACAAATTAAGAATAGGTCATAGGGTCTAGAATGAAAGGAAAGTACAAAAGCAGTCAGGTTCCATTCATTACTTCTTATGGAATATTTGTGACACTTTCCAATGGCTATGAAATAAGATTAATGGGATCTTTTATAAAAGTTGAGTTCTCAACATTATGCTTCTTATGAAATCCTGCCTTTATTTTATTCATGGCAATCTTTGGACTACCATAGGAGCTTTAACTTTTATTGAAATCACCAAGAAATTTCAGTACTAATGTTTCTTCCATTTCAGACCAGAAATTAGGATAGAGACAAATTGAGCTGATGCTATTTTCCAGGTAGGTTACTCTCTCCAGAACCACAAATAACAAAGCAAAATTTTATGTGGATTGATGCTTACCTTGGCTCTAAGAACACACGCATTTGCAGAGAAAGGACAAAGGGAAAAGACATGATCAAAGAATCCCAGATCACCTTCGTGAAGTGGGAGACAATGAAAAGCCATCTTGTAGCCTTCTTGTATGAGACGAACATCTTGTAGCATAATTCCAGGCTCAGAGCAGAGGGAAGATTTGAATTCACAACCTTTTCAACTGCCAGACCACAAAATCATAGCAGACTTACTTCTGTTCCCTACATGTTCAATAACTTGTCTTAACCTCTCACTCAGGTGTCTGGGAGTCTACTGAACAGTGGCACCTCATCATCTGGCCCAGCCGCTGCGGAGCTCTGGGACTCTTCTCAGAGATAATGGCCACTTTGAAGAACCCAAGGAGAAGTAGGATACTGGCCCCAGTTCCATCTCAAAAGGATCCCAGCAGAGGCAGGATCATTTCATCAGAGATACAGACCACAGCAGTCAGAGGTCCGAGCTCCACAGAGTAAGAATGGTAAAGTTCTGCTTGAAAACTCTCTGGTTTCCAAGAATAGTGTGGCCAATTCCCAAAAAAACAAAGCTGCCCTCAGGTCAGATCTCACTTGCACATCCAGTCCAGCTCAACCTCTGTCCCACAGGGGATCGTCTCCTTCTATGAATTCCTACAGCAAGCGCTTTCAAACTGCAAATTTCAGCCCTTATTAAAACCTCTTTTGCATTAATGCCTAACTGGGCAATATCTTGTCAGAGAAATTGTAAACTTCTTTCATGTCAGGGGATATTTCATATATATCCCTTTGGAGCCCAACATACACATATAATAAATCAATATTGAATGAATGAATGAAGTTATTTGGGGGGAAGAGGAGCTTAGCGAGCATAGAACCATTCCCTGCATCTCTGTGCAGTTTAATAAAACATCTTTATATATTCATCTCTGGAAATGAAAACATTTTAAATGTTTCTAATTAATTCATTCAATATTTAGTGCCTGTTCTTCAGGGGGAGGAATGCAATGGAAGATACAGGCAGAGTCCAGGTCATTGAGACCCTCGTACACCACACTAAAGAGCAAGATCTTACCTTTTATACATCAGAAAGTTGCTGAGGAATTTTTTGCATGGCATAAAATGGTCAGTTTTGCTTTACAGATAAAACAGTCTGACGACAATGTGAAAAATGGATTTAAAGGGAAAGACTGAAAGCAGGGTTAGGCGCAGGACACCAGGAGAGAAATGATGAGGACTTCAGCCAGGCAATGGTCGTAAGGATATAGAAATGGGAAGAGGTATAAGATACAAAATAAGTACGATTTGGTGACTGGCTGTTAGGGGTCAAAATTCAAGAATGATTGTCAGGCCACCAACTTTGACAACTAGGTGTAATGGTTTAGGAAGATATGATTGGCTCCCCTTCTGATAAGAACCCTAGATTTTTCTCACGCTTCTTTAATAATACTCATCACACTGGAAATGCCATATTTATCTTTTCTGCTAGCTTATAATTTTCAAGAGGTCCTGGACCACTGTCTCTATCACTGGTACAGGCTCCAGCACATGCTATACTTAATAAATATGTCTTGAATTAAAATTTCTGTATTGATTTGAGGTAACTCTTGCATATCTAGGAAGAGGATCATTTGAAAAAAGAAAAGTCACCTCATCCTTTTCTAACTCTGAGCCTACCAAAGTCAACTTCGTAAATTTGCATTCTGTTTTCACTATCATCCCCTTCAGAAGTAAAATTCCACAGTCTCTCTAATTTAATTTCCATGGTTAAGCGGACCTCACTCTCAAAAAAACCTTTCTAAAATATAGTGCAAAATCATTGTGTTTCCATTTAAATCATGATTGTATTTCTTGAAATAAATAGGTTAGCTTTCTTTTAAGCTGTCTCTTTACAGGAGTCAAGAAAGGTGTGAAAGCAGACATACCTCCACAAAGAAAATGTGAAAGCCGATACTCAAGTACCAAGCTGTTGGCTGCATACACAAAATTTTATTTTCCTTAAGAACAAATTCATAAAAGTGTGGTAGTCATATGGTCTTTGAAATCCTAACAGTCCTATTTAATATTCTTCTCAGTAATAGACAATAATATTGTTATTTTCTTTTTGTGAGATTAAGCATTAAATACTGCTCCAATGTAAATCTAACAACATTGTGTGCTTAATATACAGATCCTTAATAACTTTGATTTCTTGTGGATTAATAGAATTTTTTTTAAAGATTGTATTTTTTTTTCCTTTTTCTCCCCCAAAGCCCTCCAGTACATAGTTGTATATTCTTCGTTGTGGGTCCTTCTAGTTGTGGCATGTGGGACGCTGCCTCAGCATGGTTTGATGAGCAGTGCCATGTCCGCGCCCAGGCTTTGAACCAACGAAACACTGGGCTGCCTGCAGTGGAGCATGCGAACTTAACCACTCGGCCAGGGGGCCAGCCCTTCTTGTGGATTAATAGAATTTTTATCAGAGTCCCAACAAAATAGGTGGAACACTTGCAATAAGCTAATTTAAGAAGAGTTTATTTACAAAGGGATTAATTATAAAGGCAATGCTATCGGGGAACCACAGTACATAGGAGTCATCCAGGGCTGACAGTATCCTGACTGTGACCACCCCTATGCCAGAATGAATGAGGCAAGCAGAGGTTACTGGAATCTGGAGGGAAAGAGCCAAGTAAAGAAGAATCCCTTGAGAGGACCAGAGACTTCTGTTGAGAGGCACTGAGTCAACCTCACAGGAAGGAAGCCAGGGAAATAACTAACTGGTCAGTACTCTCCTCCCTCTCTCTGGTCATTCACCAGAGCTCCTCACTGGCCAAACGTGTCTGAAGACAAAGGGATTGGGAACCACATAGGTCAGCAGAGAACAGGGTGGGGAAAGGTGGAAAGTGGATCTGGAAGGGCAAATATCAGCTCAGAGTTACTCATTTGAGCTTTGATGCCTAGAAAAGACTACTTTTCCAGTGTCCAAAATGTTTTCCATCACCTCCCTCTTGCAGAGGAGAAATTTTTCCTGGGTTTACATTTAAATTTCTAAGTTTACAGCTATCAACAAATCTCATGATCCTCTAGCACAGCAGAAGAAAATCTAAAGATGAGGGCAACTCCAGAACATTGGAGAAACAAGTGCATAAAAAGTACAAGGTGAAACACCCAATAAAATTGTAAACAAACATTTTAGGAATTATGTCAGAAAAACTCTAAAATTCTTTAGAAAGTCTTCAGAATTTAGGGATGGCTTAATGATTTGTGTCACATGTACATAAACACACACATTAGGACCTTTGGCGTTAAAAGCATCTTTCTTCTATCTCTTCTTGGAGATTTAAAATCTACCTATCTGTGGAATTGTACTTCAACAGTCCCTTCTATCTAAGTGCTTAGATATTTCCTCAAAAAGTACTGTTTCAACCTGAAAAATATCATTTTTTGTTACTGATTTCTACTGCTTACCAATAGTAAAAAATTTTTTTTCCTGTCCTATATATCTACTTATCACAATCAGTCCAAAGGTGTTAGATTTCTGTCCAGCATTTTCTTGAACTACTTTAGTGCAGAGCATGGCACTTAGTAAGTTAGCAGGGTTATACTTAGTACAATGGTAGTAGATAGTTCTTGCTCTTAATTGTTCCTCTTTTGAAGATATACTATATTTTTTCAAAGCATGGATTCAGAAATGCACTCAAGTGTAACGTTAGGATCAAAGTTCTGTCTTACAAAATGTACTGTCATGAACGGAAAATGTTTCTAAAAAAAAAAAAGGTATTACATTCTCCTGATGAGTACTTGAAGTTTAGGGTAAAGACACTAAAATCCAAATGGCCCCAGAGATTCTAGGTGAGGCCAGATTGGCAAGGACTCTAAAATCCACTTCCAATATAGTTATTTTATTTATTCATTTATTTATTGGAGCATTACATCCTGCCTTCTTCCCAAAAGAAATGAAATGCTTTATTGGCATTTCCTCCTCCCTTTCTCTCTTTCCTTAGATTAGAAACTGACAGCTTAGATCACGTTCTGTCAGAGCAATGAAACCACAGCCCAGCCATATGTTATTTAAAGACCTGGATTTCATTCACTGTAGGTGAAGCTGACTGAAGTGAAAGAGCCTGATTTATATCACTGGGCTGCCAGCGGGTTAAGGATCACAGCCCCTGCCTCCCATTGTGAACAAGATCTATAAAGCAAGCTGAGCCTCTATTTTTCCACTAGGGAACTCATTTTACACCGTGCCAACTGACAGAATTTTCAAGAGCAGAACTTCAGCTGGTAAAACAGAAAGTTCCCTCTAACTGGAGTAGAGTATAGCTAGTCAAAAGATAGGAAATACAGGTTCATGGTATGACTTCTTTCAAACACTAGACAGGTAATAGGTACAGGAAAAAAATTACCTGTTTCTTTGAACCTGATATTGCCAATGACATTCATAATGAGAGTTGTATTGGTTAAACTTTCATTTGAAATGCAAAGCTTAAAATGCTTATTTCGTTCACTATTTCATGAGACTTTCATAATCAACCTATCTTTATACCTATTTTCTTCATCATAGCAGTACTATTTTAAAATATCTCAGTCCTCTCACTGGAGGCTGTAGCCAATGTCTGTGTTAATTGGTCCTCTACTACACTGATTTGAATAGCACCCTGAGTGTAAATATTATCAAAACAACTTCAATAAAGAATTTTATCAACCTGCTTTATTATTAAAGGTATCAAATTAAATTCTACAACTCCACTTCTACTTAGAGTGTAGAAAATCATAAAAGAACATTGCTCCTGCCATAACAAGAAAACATCAGATAAACTAAAAAGTATGCTTCTCCTTCAAGGTATTAAAGAACAGTGGACACAAAGAAGTCAAAATTCCAGAGAGCAGTGAGCCCCTTCTAGGTGAGTAGAGACTGATGACTGCTTTCATACCTGGGGGTACATCTTATCTGCAGATATAAAACAGGTAGAGGAGCTGGTCTGCCATATGCATTTCTTTGTTGGGCAAGAAGAAAACCAAACAAAATTGTACTAGATGACTAGACAGATGGCGTAAAATCTAGAAGAGCCCCAAATGTAATGCTAATCTTCCTGATCCAACAACTCTTCCCCAATCTTAATGAGCATTCAGCAGCAGAGGGCAGGGCTCAAAAGTGGAGAGAGATACCATAGTATTCTAGTTGCTGAGTCACAAAGTTCTGCTCCAGGAGTGGGACAGAACTCATCCATACTATATTTAAAAAACAGATGATCTGAAATTAATTAAAGCTTCAACCTAGCACTAACCAAGCTCAACTCTAATAAAAAACAAAACTAGTTCAACCTTTACTGCTTTTCACGTATAATATCCAATATACAATAAAAAATTATGAGACATGGGCTAAAGCTTGAAAATGTGACCTATAATCTAGGGAGAAAAAAGTCAATACAAGCAGATCCACAGTTGATCAAGATGTTGCCATTAACAGACTTGGATTTTTAAATAACTATTGTAAATATTTAGAGAATAGAGAAAAAGATGGATAAAATTGGTAATCAAATAGGGATTTCAGTAAAGAAATAGAAGTTCTAAAAAAATTGAAAATCTTAGAAATTAAAAATGTTAAAGTTAAAATAAAGGATTCATTGGATGGGCTTAAAAATAGACTGGGCATAGCAGAAGAAAGGACAGTGAACTTGTAGGCAGATAAAGACAATTATCCAAACTGAAGAAGAGGGGGAGATAAAATAATTAAAGTCAAATAATGCCAAAGTACCAGAGACTTGTGAGTAAACAACATACATGAAATTGGAATTGAACGAGAAAATAGACTGTGAGAGAAGAAATATGAAAAACTAATGGCCAAAAGTTTTTCAAAATTTATGAAAATCATCAATCCAAAGATTCATGATGCTTAACAAATATCAATCAGAATAAATACAGAGAATACCAAACCAAGGACATCATAATTAAGCTGCTGAAAATAAAATATAAAGTGAGAACCTTAAAAACAGCGAGAGGAAAAAAAGACATATATTGAGAGAACCAATAGTAATTTGAGAGTAACAAAAATTCCTCATCATAAACAGTGGAAGCCAGATGACATTTTTAAAATCCTGAAAGGAAAAAAGAAAGTCAATCTAGAACCCTATATCCTGCAGAAATTAAGATGAAATAAAGATATTTTTCAAAACTGACATAATTCATTACCAACAGACCCATACCTCAAAAGTTACTAAGGAAAGTTCTTCAAGTTGAAAAAATGATCCCAGATGAAAACCCAGATTTGCAGAAGTGGTAACTATGTGCATAATTATAAAAGACTATATTTAACATCTTTATAGAAAATTGATTCTTCAAGCAAAAACGTCAACAATGTATTGTGTAATTTATAACATACATAGAAGAAAAATATATGACAAAAATAGCACAAAAGATGGGAGTGAGCTAAATGGAGTATACCTTTGTAAGTTTCTTACACTGTTTGTAAAACAGTTTAGCATTAATTCAAGGTAGATGGTGATGTTAAGGATTCATATTATAAAAACGACAAAAAAAACCACATAGCATTGGAGATTGGACTGGTGGTTACCATTGAGGAAGGGGGGAGGGCAAAAGGGGTGATTAGGGTCACATGTGAGGGGATGCACTATAATTAGTGTTCGGGTGGTGAACATGATGTAATGTATCCAGAATTTGAAATATGATGTATATCCGAAAAAAACAAAAATTAAAAAAAAAAAGATTCATACTATAATTCTTAGAGTAACCACAAAAAAAATACTGAGGCATATCTAAAAAGTCAATGGAGCAATTAAAACTTAAAAATAATTGTTGTAAAGAAGGCAGGGGAAAAAAACAAATAGAAAAAGATAGCAAGATGATAGATATAAACCCAACCAGTAAATACATTTATATGTACATGAAGAATGGCCAAGTAAGCTCTCAATGTGCTTGACTACCCAATCCTTTTTGAAATAATATCTAATTATCATGCCACATATTTTGAAAGCCATAGATCTAGTCCAGTCCTAATGTTTTACACTTTGGTAATTATTTTCAGATCATTGTTTCACTCCAACTATGAGCACTTTAAAGCAAGGACTTTTGCTCCTCCATTAACTATAGAGCACAATTTAATTCATTCAGCTAAGTGTCTTCTCATTGTCTGGCTAGCTACTAATAAATATCCATGAGCTATACTTTATTTTCTCTATTTTTGACACATTGGTTTGATGTATAAAAATTAAAGTGAAACATTCTTTCTCAGTAATCAAATTAACCAGATGTTAAATAGCTCAAAACAATAAATAGTAGTATAAATATTGAACTTTCCTTCATATTTTAAGTACCTTTAATAATAATAATATCACTTATTTAGCACTTACTTTAAGACAGGCATTTTCCCATTTAATTTCATGATAATACTTGCTATACCAATTTGACAGACAGACACTGCAGGTCATGGAGAACAATCAGCTTTCCCAAGATCACACAGCTAAAAACGCAAGGGAGCTAGGATTCCAGTGCAGGTCTTTAAGTTTCCATGCCATTGCTAATCATGATTCCCTTAATCAGTGTGGCTGAGTGAATAACTCAGGTCCAGATGAGGTGTACCATGCTAGCACTGTCTCGTTTACCTAGTCTGCACTGAAGGGTCAGTTTCTTGCTCATAACTAAGTCCCTACCAATGCAATTATTCAAAGTCTGATCTTTAATAACTGAGTCTTTACTAGCTGATTGCTCAGAAAGTTTTTGCCTCATTCCAATTCCTCTACAAGTTCTGGCAAGGAATCTATGTGGCTTCAGCTTCCCATCTTTCTAGCCAGAATGCATTCTCTTTGCTGAATCATCATTTTTCCTGCCTGCTATGGCCAAGTGAGGTAGCATAACAAACTTACTTTCACGAGAAGGAAAAGTGGTCAGTCTTTGAATCCAATGGTTAATTCTCAGTCCTCAACTTACATACCGTGACAGAATTTGGCACCACTGATCCTTGAAATATTTTCTTCATTTCATTCCTGCATTGCCCCCTTCCTTCTGGTCCCTTCTTCTCCCTCGGTTTGCTACTTCTTCCTCATGTCCTTATCCTCCAAATTTTGGAGTATCTCAGATCTAAGCCCTTGGACTTCATTTTTATCTCCACTCTCCCTCCCTAGGGAATCTTACCCACTCTCATGGCTTCAAATATGATCTATGCCCTGACGGTTCCAAAATGTACATCTCCAGCCTTGAACTCTTCCTTGAACTCTCTCTGCTTGGATATCCAGTAGACATCTCAAACTTAACATGTCCAAGAATGAATTCCTGATTTTTCCTTCCAAACTTGCTCTCCCCATAGGTTTCTCTCTCACAGTAAATAGCAATTCTAGTTTTTTAGTTATGTGGGTTAAATTCATCAGTGTCACCTTTGACTCTTCTCTTTATCTCACATCCTACATCTGATCCATCAGCAAATCCAATCTACTCTACCTTCGAACTTTATTCAGAATCCAGCCACTTCTTGTCTTCTCAGCTGCTATCAATTTGGTTTAGGTCACCATTCTCTCATCCCTAGATTATTACAAAAGCTTCCTAACTGTTCTTCCTGCTTCCCCACCACCACCACCACCATCCTGTACTATATCAACACAACAGCCTTGAGTGATCCTTTTAAAATTTAAGTCAGACCATGTCACTCCTCTGCTCAAAAATCCCTCCATAGCTTCCCATCGCATTTCAAATAAAAGCCAATGCCTTTACAATGGCCTGCAAGGTTCTGTACAACCTGGCCCCATCTATCTCTCTGTCTCAGCCCCATCTTATTCCAGCAACAGTGGCCTACTTGCTATTCCCTGAACACACTAACTTTACTGTCACCTCAGAGCCTTGCGGGAATTATTCCCCAAATATCCTAATGGCTCTCTCCACCATCTCTTTTAGATCTTTGCTCAAATGTTATTTTCTGAGTGAAGATTTCCCTGGCCGTGCTATCTAAAATTGCAAGTTCACCTCAACATTGTCTACCCCTCTTCTCTTATCTCCCCTTTAGCATCTGTCACCATCTAACACAATTTAGATTTTACTCAGGTATCTCATTTCTATGTTTGTTCTTTATCTACATAAGCTCCATGAAGTTACCAATTTGTGAAGGCTTTGTTCACTATCCTAATTGAAATGGTGCCTGGCTCAAAGCACATATTCAATAAATATTTGTTGAATGCACGTGTAGAAAAACGACTTTCCAACTTGGAATCAGATCTGAAGACAGATTCTCCGCTTGCACAGAACCGTGGCATATCCCAGGTAATAAACATCCCCACTTAAACTCCCCAGTCATAACGTCTACCATGTATAAGTGTAGAGACATCATATTCTGGTGCTAAACACTTCTTATATGTCAATTTAATCCTCACAACAATCCTACAGACAGGTATCATTAGCCAATTTCATAAATGAGAAAACTAAAGCTTAGAGAGCTTAACTACATAGCCTGAAGTCACAGAGCTAGTGTGGATAGAGCTGGATTTCAAACTCAGATCTATATGAGTACAAAGTCTCAGTTCTTAACTACCAGGACAGGTTGCCTCCCTTTTAAAACACCACTTAGGGTATCACTCACTCTATATGTTTTACAACATCAAAATCAAGAATATGAATGTAGATAGGCTATATCACATTGTGATGAGCATAAAACAAAATAATCTTATGTAAGGAATCAATGAACAAAAAACTGCAAGACCCCTCGATGTTAGCATTCCTCAAAAAAACCTTTTCTTTTTGTATATTGCTCATCTGTGTCCCAAATCTAGTAATATCCCAAATAAAATCCATCCTTTTTCATTATTTGCTGCCATAAATTATTCATCCAAGAAATATTAACTTGAGATTTTTAGGAGAAATTTGTATTACCTAATTAGTTAATTTGATTAATTTTCTTATTATCCTTTGTTTTACGTTCTTGTCAGGCACAACAGACCCTTCCTCACTTGAGCTGTGGTGAACTTAGCATTATGTTATATTTCAAGTAGACTATGATGAAGAACGGAAGAAATATGGTGATTAATTATATACATCAAAACTTTTTTTCAATAACATGAATCTCATTTATTTTATCACTGGCAAATTGACTAATAGCAAGGGCCTATATAGTAGAAACACATCAAAATTACTCTCATTAGAAAGCATATGTATGTATACATGTTGGACATCATGCTCGGCTTATTTGTATTTCATATCAAACTTAAATACTGAAAATGCTGCTTCTATTTTGGACCTATTGGTAAACTATCTGAAACTTGCTTATCCTTCAACTCGAAGACAAAAACTAATGCAATCGACTATATAAACTTTGGAGACCATAATTTGTGCAATAAGGTACCTATCACAATCAATAAAAAACAAGTTTCCACTCGTAACCTATTTGATCTCTAGACAGCCTTCCTCAGTATTGCACAAGCATGGGAAACAAGAATTAGGGGACACATTCTGTAAAAATACTTAGGTCGGCTTAAAACAAGAAGAAACTGTATGAACAGGTTTCAGTCACCGAGCCCAGCTTTAATTTCTAATCTTTTCTAGGGAGAACAACTACTTAATATTGTGAATTTGTGCCAAGAATATTTAATAAATAATTCAGTGAAGGTCTGATGCCACGCCAGCTCAAGTACATAGAAAAGCATTTTAAGTGATTACACATAAGGGAAGCATACACCATTTTCTTCTGTTTCTTTTATTCACAACTCATGAATAATTTCTCATCCTAATGATGATAAATTCCCTTCTCATCAGAGTACCTAAAGAATTAGACTTGAACTTACAGTTAATCACATGATGAAGTATTTAAATAAGCTAAAGTGAGAAAATGCCACAAAAGGCAACTATTATAAATACATTTCTTTTAGGAAAGAGCAAGAGATGA
This sequence comes from Equus caballus, assembly GCF_041296265.1. Lineage (NCBI taxonomy): Eukaryota > Metazoa > Chordata > Mammalia > Perissodactyla > Equidae > Equus > Equus caballus. Next base: position 51,189,373 of record NC_091691.1, read on the forward strand.
AAGACATTTCGAGAAAACTATTGAATTTCAGGGAACAAGTACAACACGGGAAGCAAACAATAATAGAAGGAAAGCACTGGAAATCCACAAAGTAAAAGTGAAACTCTTTCAGTTTTCTCTCAGTCAGATGATGTGAATGTTGTCTTCTTTTTATTTGTTTACACACAATTGAATACATACAATCCATGCAGGAGTTAGAAGAATGAATTAGAGCTATAATGCTGACATAGAAATATGCTTAATACCTATCATTAAGTACAAAAAGAAAGCTGAAGAGCAATATGTATTCCTGAACTCTTTAATGGAAAAGCACTTTTAACCAAACCAATATATTACTATGTGTATGTAAATACATGGGGAAATATTTGGAAGAATATACACCAAACTGTAAACACGGCTTCCTCTGGGAGAGAATTGTGATTCATGTGGGAAAAGGGAACTTTGATATTTATTCTAGGTATTTCTGTGTTGTTGGAATTTTTAGTAAGAATGCATTTATATATTTACATAAAGATTACAAATATATAAATATTTAATATGCAGTCATATGCCACATAATGACATTTTGGTCAAGAATGGACCACATATATGAGGGTAGTCCCATAAGATTAGTACCATATAGTCTAGGTGTGTAGTAGGCAACACCATCTAGGTTTATGTAAGTACACTATGCTGTTCACACATCAAATCACCTGACACATTTCTCAGAACTATCCCTGTCGTTCAGCAATGCATGACTGTATATGCACAACCTCTTCTTTAGTGGATAGAGCTGTAGACTAGAAAACATCAAGCCTAGATTCTGATTCAGCCTTAGAGCTGTTTGGAATCCAGTCCCAACTCTACCCTGACTAGACATGTGACCTTAGACAAGTTACCAAATCTGAATTGAATAACTTCAGTGTCCTCATCAGTACAATAAGGGGATTGAATTCAGTGATATCATAAAGTCCTTCCTGCCTAAGTGTTTGTAAATTTACAATAAAAAGGAAGATTCTAAGTCAATGAAACTGTTCCAGCCATTGTTCTCTTGGTAAGTTTCATTCTTCTCTAATCAAAGCTTATAACCACTTATATAGTTCAAAATGTACCAATTTTATATACACATTCACACCATGCACTTATACATATACATACATCCTTCAGGAGGAGCTTAAGACCAGTCACCTTCTGCATCCTTCTACATCCTTGACTGCAGTATTTAATGAAATAAAGTAATAGCTTTGTTACCAAGTGTGAGGAAGTAATGATTAATGTTTATCTTTACTCACCCCTACTCTGTTTCAACCTCAGCTGGTGTACTTCCTTCAATTCTGGTATGAACCACCTGGTGTCAACACAGACCCCACAAATTAAAGGGCTCAGTCTACAAGAATGCTCTCACTTCACACCAACTAGCTGCAACCTGAGGGGTTCCCACAAGCCCTCTAGTGTTCAATAATTCACTAGAATGACTCACAGAATTCAGGAAAGCACTATACTTATGACTATAGTTTTATTATCAAGGCTACAACTCAGGAACAGTCAAATAACGAAACACATAGGGCAAGGTCTGGGAGGGTCCCAATGCAGAGCTTCTGTGCCCTGTCTTCATGGAATCAGGGTACATCATCCTCCTGGCATATCACTGTGTTCACCAACCAGGAAACATCACTAAGCTTTGGTGTCAGAGTTTCTACTGGGGCTCATTACATAAGCACGATTGATTAAATCATTGGCCACACGATTTAATCCAATCTCCAGCCCTGTCCCTCCCCTGAGGTCAGGCTGGCTCAAAGTCCCAACCCACTAGCCTCATGGTTGGTCTTTCTGGTAACCAGTCCCCATTCTGAAGCTATCTAAGGATCCACCATGAGTCCCCTCATTAGCATAAACTCAGATGACTTCCAGCAAAACAGTTTATACTTCAAATTTGTAGTTGCTTTATCTCTCTACAATCCTGACAGGCAGGACAACATTGTGGTTAAGTGTTGTAAGCTCTAGAAGTAGATTTCTTAGGTTTAAATCCCAGGGCCCCACCACATCTCAGTTCTTAGCCAAATTCCTTTCCCTCCATGTGCCTCTGCTTCTCCACTAGAAAAATGGGACATAAAAATTACACCCAACACGTATGGTGATTGTAAGGATTAAATGTGCTAATATACGTAAAGTGTTTAGAACAGTAAGCAGCATTCAATAAATGTTCATTTTTATTGTTGTTATAGTGGAAATAGTGAATACTATTTATTAATTGTTTTGTCTTGGCACAAAGAGCTTTAATTTTATCCAAATTATCTTTAAAGTTGAAAATCCTTTCCCGAAAGTAAATATATCATTGAGCTCCAAAATTAAGGGGTTAGACTAAATAATCTGAAGGTTCCTTCCAACTCCGAAATGTTATAATTATGTAACTGGCCTCTTGCCATCTAAAAGAGGTCTAACTATGTTGCCTAACTGGTATGACATCCTTATATATTCCCTTAATTTCTCTGATACTGACAACTCATTGTAAGTGATCATGTAAGAATTCTAATGCAGTGATTCAGAACTGTTTTTTCAGGATTTTTTCAAAGTATGAAGAAGGAATCTCTGCCAATATATCCCAGAGAAAGGCTCCAACTCAGAACCATAGAGCTGAGATATCAGACAAAGGTTGAGGACATACCCAAATCTTCAGGCATCTATCAAGGTGGAAAAGAGCTATTTTCTCTTTTCTACAAAGGAAAGTCCACTTTATCCTCGCTCTGCTTGGAAGCAGAGAATGGAGTCTACCATGTGCCAAATTCATCCTCCACGATTAAGCAATACCCGTCTGTGTTTGTCTTCCATTCATCTTTTTTTCCTGTCTCACATAGCACTTGATGTGACAGATCATAAGATTTTATTAAAACCATTTAGAATCTCTAGCATCCTGCCATCTCTTTGCCTCTGATCTTTTCTTATTATTTCACCCATAGGTTAGAATCCCACAAATTGCATCTCGATAGGAGAAAATTAAATCAAACAATTTCTCCATTTCTATAGATCAATATTTTGAAGATAAAAAATAATGCTTTGTTTTGGTTTCTTTAGAAAGCTAACATTCAAATGTTAAGAACCTTTCAAGCTTAATGCTGAGGAGGCATGGTTCTTAATTCTCATACAAGCAATCAATAAGTAATCATTTCCTTTGACTATGTATCTGTGAATCAGCACATGTGCAATTATATTTCCCATTCAGAATGCCTCAATATGATTATAGACCAGAGAGTAATGAGAATGGATAAAAAAGTAGTTTGGAGGGAAAAAATAAATGATGAAATAGATTAGTTAAATATAAATGAAAATAATAGAGAAGAAGTGGGAAAAATCTAGTATTTAAGAATGGAGTATTATACTGGGAGAAATGCTGTCTATATTATACTTCTTTATTTTAGACATCCTCTCCATTAAACTGTGAGCTTATTGGTACATGTAGATAAAACACTGAAATTTTGGTTGCGTGAGAGTAGAGTTAAATGGATTCATGGATAGCTGATTTGCATGAAGTACCCAGAGCATTGACTAATGGTTAAATACCTACTTAGAGGAAGGACTTTGTGCCATGCTACAGGGCTTCAAATTGGCTCCCGTTTCATTCAACATTTTGTAATTTTTTATCTAAACGAAGACACATGAAGATATTTTTATCTGGTTCTCATAGAAAGCCAAATAAAGTGTTGGTTGGGTGATTGATGGCCCCAAGACTCAAAATAATCGTGGTGTTTTGAAATGAGACTACCAAACAAAACAAAAAAACAAAAAAAAGAATAAATGTAAAATCCTGCATTTAAATTTCGGAATTTTTTTTAATTGCACAAATATAGCAGGAGGAGATCTGCTTTAACTACATTTCTTATGAAAATTACCTGCTAATTTGTTTAAGGATAAAATCAGTATGAGCCAACAGAATAATCCAGCCTAAACAAGATAATGAAAAGTTGAGCTTCATTAATCAAAGAAGTGGTCCAGATCAAGAATTTGAGAATACTCTGCGCTCAAGGCATTGCAGTTTGGGTTCCATTCTGGACAAATTATCACTAGGTCATTAAGAGGAATACTGACCACCAAGAGCATTTGGATTTACATTTCAAAAACAGGACTAAGGTTTTTTATCATTTACTCTGCCACAGACAGTTTTTCCCAGTGCCACTTAGAAACCACAACAACAGCAATCTATCTCTTCTCCATCTTCTATTTATTCTGACAAACAAAAAGAAAGAACTGGGGAGTAGGGAGAGAAAGGGCTTTGGTGTTTCTTCTTGTTCTTAACTTACTTAGCAATATTAAAGGTCAGAGATGTTCACAGAAATTGGAGATAAAACCATCTTTGAAGATGCCCAATCCTGGAGTGGTTTTTTAGAGGATTTTATTGCCTATACTGGATGGAGTGAGTAACCTGTGCTGTCTTCCCCTCAGGCAGTGTGGAGCTAACCTATATTCCCCATTTGGCTGGGCCCTCTGCCTAAGTGGATGGTTTTCATGTGGTACCACAGATTTTTTGTTTTTGGCCTACCATGTCAGTCCTCAACACGTATGTAATATTTTTATTTAACAAGCATTGATATGATCCTCTTAGACATGAATTTGTACTACACGGATATCATATACATTCTCAATACAAATGATTTTCTACTTTATCATTTTACTCACATAAAATCCATACTCATAAACTATATTTTCACAGTATTCTCAAAGAGGAAGTAAAGTAATTTTAAAAGGTATTGGGTTAATTAAAAAGAAGGCAAGACTACAAGTTAAAATTCCCCTCAAAACTTTTCTTCAAAATAGATATTACAAAGAAGGAAAATGCAAATGGAGAAGAATTGAGTTAGACATAACTCTTCAAATTGTTGAAAGACTTAAGGAAGAGGAAACAGGCATACTTTCATTATATCAACTAATGAGCAGGAATGATAATAACAGAGCTTTCTATTCAATGGAAGAAGAATTTTCAACAATGAAAAGAACTTCAGCCAAAATAGCGAATTCCACGTCAGTGGAAGAGTTCAAGCAGGAGTAGGTAATCTTTCAACAATATTGTAAGAAGAAATAAAATGCATGGGGTTCAAGGTTGACTAGAGAATCTCTAAGGAACTTCCCACATTTAAGGGTCTGTGGTCTGTCCTTGCGATAAAGCCCAACAAAAACTTTTAAAATGTGAAAATTATAAAAGGGAAAATGTCAAGATTTCATGGCATAGCTTTACAACAACTTTACCCCAACATGACTATTGTTGATGAGTTACGTGATAGTAATATTATATAGTCAATAGGCTGCAGTACATGTTCTATAATTTTGAAGATTGAGGTTGTATGAGCATGGGCCTTGAGAAAAGATGAGCAATTTGTGAAACATTCTGGTTTTTGTTCAAAATACAGATACAACAGAGAGATAATAAGACAACAGGAGATTGAAAAGTATGTTTTATGAGTTCAGAAAAAAAAAAAGCAAATAAAACATTACCTAAATGAAAGCACGTGATACAACCCTTCTTTAAAACCTCTGAACAATCATTCCAATCAAAGACAAGGTGAATAAAAACAAAGAACTCCAAAATGAAAAAGCTATGATAAAATGATGATTAGTGGGAAGCTCTATTATTTAAGTAAATATAGACCAGAGGCTAAAATAACCATGGGGATTATAGCTGCATGTGAAAAGGTATCTTCCCTGTACCAGGAGGATAGAAGACATCCTTATCACCAAAGACAGAGAATTTAGGGCCATGAAGACTGTACAGTATAAACAAATCTTGTTAAACTAACCTTAATCTTCCTATCTACTTCTTCACCATTTACTACCCATAGCCTAAACCCACTGGTCTTGTCAGTTCTTCAAAAATTTATTCTTTGTCTAAAAAGTATAAAAGCTTCCTGCTCTGGCCACTTCTTCAGGTCTCCATTCTCTTGTGAAGGCTCTCATGTATATGTAAAAATTCAATAAAATGTGTATGCTTTTCTCATGTTAATCTGTCTTATGCCAGTTTAATTCTTAGGCACAGCCAGAGACCCAAAGAAGGTAGAGGAGAATTTTTCCTCCCTTACATGAGTAACTTTATGTGAATATGAATTCATTGCTCTTTTCCCCCCTAGGTTGTTGAGTACAGGTATTATAAAAAAATAACTGGTCAGAATTTTACAAATTTTTTAATGATCAGATTTCAATATAAAAGTTTAAAGAGTATGCCAACCTTGATTAATTGCAAAATAAATAATTCACTAATAAAAAAAATCTACTTAGTTATCTCCCCCAACAAACTGTTAGGAATTTCTTAGACAGGACTCCCATTTATGGTAGACTTTTAAGGTATTTACATCACCAAATAATCATTACAGATGCTATTCATAGTTTATGAGGCTGTTGTTCATAGTTTAAATGGAATTCCTCGTTTAAAGAAAAAAAACTTTCATCTTGGATGCTCAAGGACCCTTTCAAAATTTAAGAATGTGTTTATATAAACAAAGGAAAACTGAAAAGCAAGAAGTAGCCAGAAGACCTAAACCTAGGCTGTCACTGGGGTCTTGGTAAAGAAGAGACAAATCCGCTAAGTCTGAGACTTAACTGGCTAGACAACAGAAACTGAAGAGAAGAGTAATATACGACAACTACAAATTTACAATTCTGAGAGTAAAAAGGATGGCAGTGCTTAATCGGAATAAAATTAGGGGCAACAGTCTAAGTGGAAAGCTTGGTTCAAATCATGTTTTGTTTTTAGGGGCTTAGTAGACATCTAAGGACAGTTAACCCTTGGACAGCAAAAAGTAGAGTACTCAGAAGAGGACAGGATGTCAGGAGGCAAGGAATACAGTTACACTGCATTGTCACGCCAGACCCCTATAGTCCTCCCATACCTGCCCCCAGGCATTATGAACCTATGCTAGATTACAAAACCCACAGAAACTACAAAAATCTCAAATGGTTTAAGGGCAGGAAACACTGAAAGAAATCCAGGGAGAATAATTTCTTTCCATAAGTTCTTCTGAAGAAATATCTACAGTAAAAGAAAAAAAAAAACCTCTTTCTCCAGTGTAGCAAAATAGATAGACAATGACCTTATAATGTGATTAAAGTCTATTCGTACTCATAAGAAAGGCAACACTTAATTACACAGTGCTTTTCATCTTCTAAGCACTTTACAAGTACTGTATTAACTAATTAACAATGGAAAACCTGATGTTTCTCAGAAAAGACTGCTGTCGCTACTTTTTTTCATCTTTTAGATGAACTTTTTTAAATCTTGAAATACAACGTGCACAAAATGGGTGATATTTAAACTTTTCAAACTAATGATTATGCCAAGCAGTTCATTTTCCTGGTACTTCAGAGTTGAATTACAATTAAAAAAAAAAGATGTAGGTAAGCTGTCTAAAAAGAGAAACAACTCTACTGCCTCATAAAAGCCCATCTGGTGAGCACCAGTGAGCCCTGATAAACGATGAAGTAGCAGTAATACAAAGATGCTTACTGTTGGCCTATGGCTTCTACATCCTCCAGAAGCAGATGGGATAAGGGCACCTATTCCCACATGCACTGAGCGCTCTAGTATGGGTTCCACTTGAGACTGTCTTATTTACCTCCAGTAGTTTTAAAATTAGTGATCGCCAAGCACTTGTCAGAAGAACACTGGACTAATACAGTGTGCTCCCTTTGAAGACAAATGTTTTGGGATCATGAAAAAGTCTCTAAAGGGCTCATTTAAGAATATGGATCAGGATATTCAGCCATTCACTCATTCTCCTAAAGGGTATTATGTACCCATAATGAGCAAAGCCCTCCGAGAAGGGTTGGCCTTTTTTAGAGTCCCACGAGCATCTCTCTAGTGACCTTAAAAGCTGGGTCATTGGTCCTGTATCTTTCTAATCACCTTAAGAGATGGCTGGTTATCATTCCTACATATCTCCTCTTGGCTGTCCATAAAAATCCTGTCTGCCAAAGCCAGGCTGAAATCCCCAGTCCGGAGGAAGGCAGCACGAGATAGGGAAAAATCAACAGACTTGGGTTTGTACATGAGCTCTGCATACCCTGCTCCAGCAGTAAAAACTAAGGAAAGTTATTTACCTCCTCTGGACCTCTGCTTCCTCACATAAAACAAGAATAATAATTTCACAACTGTATAAGCAAGAGCCTGTATATAGAGTGTAATTAGCTTAGTTTCTTTGATTTTGAAAAATGCTTTTCCATTTCTTGCATCATGAACTGGGTTGCTTCTGCTGAAATGGTTGAGGTTTCTGCACAAATTATAAACAATAACTTCTTTGCAAGCTTACGATAAATATTAAATAAAATAACATAAGAAAAATGCTAGCCAATGGTATAGTGTAGTAAAATATATAGGATTTGGAGTCAAGTAGAGCTGATTATAAATCCTGATTATAGCAATTAGTGAGTAGGAGCCATGTATTACTCCTTCCTGACGTCTCACAGTATCTTTCACAATGCTAAGTATACAGTAAACACTCATTAAGGTTTTTTTGACTGATATTGACTTATTAGCTGGTCAAGTAAAATACACATGTTCACATGTACATTTTATTTACCTCCCTCCAGCTGTAGAGTAACTGGCGGATTCTAGCAGAATCTTTGAGCTCTTCCTGGGTAAGTTTAGCCCTAAAGTTACTCGAGTCAGAAAGAAGTTGACATCCTCATTTCCGAGGTACACATAGTCTCAGCTCAGCAGCTCCAAAATGAACTCCTAGGGGTAGTCCAAGTCCTGTTGCTTATCTTGTGAGCTGAGCTTCAAGAATACAGATACAGCGAGCTCTAGATATCTAATAATTCTCAGTCTATGTATTGTTCCAACTCAAATATCTAAGGAATATTGTTTCTGACCTCCGCTTGCGTGCCCTTCAATAATTTACTCCAGAAGGCAGGGATTATAATTCTAGCAACTATTTTCCTGGAATTGTTCTTTTTTTCCATTCTTTCCAGTCATCCTTTAATCAAAACAAGACCTGAGCAAACATGCACAAATTCTAATTTGTTCTATCCAGAAAAATTTTAAATTCCGCTTGCCTATTTCTAACTTTGTTATTTATATTTATGATATAATATAAGCTATATCTATATACATCTAGTGAAAAGCAATTGCAAAATTTATCAAGACTTCTCTTCAGAAAACTGTTCTCATAATAAGTGCAAATTGTTAGCATCTATCACCGTATGATGTAATCATATAAAAGCCTTTTCTAACCTCATCCCCATAAGGTACATCTCTATTACATTAGAATGACAAATGGCAAAATGTTTTGCATGACACTTAAGCTATTACAGAATTCTACAGGGAATGCTAGGAGACTAACCAAAGTTTTCTGATAAGCAGCCACAGCTAAAAGTCAGCCTCACATTCTTAAATCAACTGATCTCTCTCCCAATATTTATTTCTGGCAAAATAATTTACAACTGAACACAACTATATCATAAAGTCAATACAAGCATGTCTCGGGAGTAAATATGCCATTGCATGTTTGAAGAGAGAATGGTTAAGTATTCAGCTCGGGGATGGATGCAACACTTTGTTGCCCTTGAGAACAGTCTAACCCAGTCACGTTATTCTATCCTGCAATGCAGCTACCTCCCAATTATCCCTGATGATGGGGTATGAACAACTAGGATTCACAGATAAAGCTCAAATTTATATCAGCCAATCGTTGAGTCCCAACCATCCATTGCTACTTGAAGAAGCATTGCCTTTGGAGTAAACACAAGTATTGGGTCATTTGTCCCTAAATCTTAGTTCTATTTACTACCTCTCTCAGATTAGCTGTTAAATCTCAGTTCACTCTTTTCTGTATGATACTATTCTTCAATTTAGAGCAACACGGTGCTAATACATTGTTTTTCTTTGTTTTTTACATCAATTAACAAAAATTTTTGTTAAAATAAAACATTCTAAATACTCATTTTTGAGAATATTCTGTGCATGTTTATTACCAGATCATTTTTTTATTTTTGTAATTTAAAAGTATAATCATAAATAATATTTTTTTTGTCTTCAAGAAACTTTTTTCTACCAAAACCTGACAATCTTTATACTTTCTCTGGAGCTCTTGTTGATATTCTCAAATATAATAACTATAATAGCTAATATTTATTGGGTGTGTAATCTGTGCCAGCCATTGTGCTCAACGCTTTGCCTCCATTACATTTAGACCTAGGTACATACTATTATTATCCCCATTTTGCACATCAGGCAACTGACAGCTAGAAAGGCTAAATAATTTTCGCAGCTTCAGCCAGGCACTAAGAGATGGAACAGAGAGGTACACTGAAGCAACTGATTCCAGAGCCTACGTTCTTAACTATCTCACCATATTTCCTCTTTGTAGCTGCTCATATTTCAATCTATGTCTATAGTCTTATATTAAAGCATGCACTGGCTAGTCAGATCAAGGTATACTGAAAAACCACTTAACCAATAGAGGAGTGACAAAACAAACAAAAAACGTAGCAAAAAACCCAGTGGTCAGACGATCAATAGGACCCAAGTTCTTTCCCCCTTCTACTCTGTGTATCAATACTGGCCCCCACCCATGGTCCCAAGATGCTGCAATTCTAAGTATCACAGGCGACAGACAACATCTAGTGATAAAGAGGGGCATTTTATATTGGGTATCTGTTTTTGTTTGTTTGTTGTTTTCTTTTTGAGTTAAAGAAATATTTCCCAGAAGCTCCTCAGCAGATTGACCCTTAGGTTCCATTGGCCAGGACTGGGTCATCTGCTCTTGCCCAAATCAACTAGCAAGGGAGATAAGACCACATGATTGACTCTTAGATAGATAGATAGGTAACAAACATGAATTGTTAACTTACATCACTATATGATATAATCATATAAAAGCCTTGTCTAACTAAAGTGTCAGGAAAGGCCTCTTCCAGAGAAGTTATTTTTGACATCCACCATGAGAAGTCAATGTTATTCCCTTATTTTTGGATGAGAAGCTGTTAAAAATTGCACTGAAAGTTCAGGTCTTGACTTGACAGTTAAGAACAGTTTGAGAATCAAAAGAGAGACACTATTCCATTAATATTATGCCTAGGAATTTCAATGAATTCCACTAGAATTTCAAGGACTGCCATCCTTATTTTTCATTAAGAACCTGCCTCTCCTCCTCTCTACCGAAAAAAAGCTTTATACTCTTTGTACTGGGCCTCCTCAAGAAAAAAGGAAAGACAAGTAGTTTGGCAACTGTGGGAGTATTGAGACGATTGCAAAAAGGACATGGGACAGGAAGAAGGGAGTAGAGTGCAGAGAGAGGCAAAAAAGTTGAGAAGGTTTCAGATAAGGAGAAGAGGACAAGGAATTTGGAAGTCAAGAAAAGAAAGAATGCCCTCAGAGAGCCTCCAGCCCCTGCCTCTGCAAACCAGTCTCTGCAAACCAGAGGGCCTCTTTTGGAAACCACAATCATTGCACTCTCCACAGGAAGCAAATCCAGTGCTGCTACATAAGACCAAAAACCCTTCTCATTTCTCCTCCTTTCCCTCAGCATCCTGTTAGCATACTGCCCACTTCAGATCCTGTCTTTGTGATCATCCAGTCTCAGCATTCCTCTTTCTAACCTCTGATGACCCAAAGAAATATTTTCTAATGAAATTTCTATGTCAAATTCTAGCCAGGAGTCATGACAGGCTGAAGCATCCAAGCGTAAAGCAACTACTGACAGTCACCCCATCTCACATTGGATTTGCTTTTCATCCCCAGAGCTGTGCAGTCCTTAAAACTATAGAATATATATATTTTTACATCTGTAGGAAGTTTTCATAAGCAGCTTTCTGATTTCATTCTCCTCAAGCAGCTAGCGTGAAGAACAGGGGTTGATGAGTCTAGCTGCAAATTCATTTCTCCAGCCAGAAAAGCAGGAAGCTGGAGTTGGGGTTCCATGGCACTACTGAGCTGGCAGAGGGATTTTCTCTTATCTGGTGCTGACAGGATCTCTAAAAGTAAGGGAGTGTGCAGAGCACAGACTTGCCCAGTAATTAGAGAGTGAAGACTGGATGGGTGGTTAAATGGAGAAGCACATATGAAGAGCCCACATTTAGAGGCAGGGAACCAGAGAGCAAGGAAGCCCAGAGTACTGGGGTGGATGTGCAGCTGGGTGCACAGAAGTGAATGGGACAAGCATGTGCAGCCAGAGCTGAGTCATGCCCTACATGTCAGGATTCAGGGAATGTCAGGATCCAGGAAAACTACTGCAGCTGGCAATCCCATATCCTACAGTGCACTCGTTTCCAAAAATGCTCCTTCCATTGTTTCCTCCACATAGCTGTACCAGAACTATTTCCTCACCATTTTCATAAGAATTCACTGAGATTTGCAAACAGAAACATCTCTACTTACACTCTCTCTGCTATCTCCTTTCTCATTCTATTTATTGTTAAAGGAATTATTTAACAATATTTTTTATTGTTTTTTTCCCTTTTTTCTCCACAACCAGATTTTTGTAAGTGGAAGAGGGTACACTCTTATGGCCAGAGTAAGTGTACCAACAGGGTTTTGCCTTCTTTTCCCTTTACCACATCCCTCATATGAAGTCCCAGGGTTCTAACATCAATAGAGGCTCTGCTTCTTTCTTTTTTTTTTTTCTTCTTTATCTCCCCAAATCCTCCCAGTACGTACTTGTATATCTTAGTTGCAGGTCCTTCTAGTTGTGGCATGTGGGACGCCGCCTCAACATGGCCTGACAAGCAGTGCCATGTCTGCACCCAGGACCTGAATCGATGAAACCTTGGGCCTTGGCAGCAGAGCATGCAAACTTAACCACTCGGCCACCAGCCCGGCCCCGAGGCTCTGCCTCTTTCAACTCTTTTTTTGTCTGTTACTGAAAGATAGAACCAGAGATAAAGCTAATGAAAAGCTACTCAGGAACCCAAATTACTTGTGAACTATAAAATCAACAGTTGAATCTTAAGCACGGTAATTCACATGGACCATCAAGCGCTTCACAGTTTGTCAGCAGCCTCATGCTTGTCTGTGTCTAAGAATTTCCAGAATAACAACTCCAATATTCTCACCCTTTTCCATCCCTAAAATTTCCTTACTGGTGCCCACCTTGGAGAAAGGAACAAACCAAATCTTCCAAAAAGTCATATGCTATTCTAGAAGCATAAGGAATTTTCCCTTTTGGTGACTTACAAGTTGAATTGTGTCCCCCCAAAATTCATATGTTGAAGTCCCAACCCCTCCGTATCTCAGAAGGTGACTGTGTTTGGAATTAGCTTCTTTCCATAGGTAGCCAAGTTAAAGTGAGTCATGAGGGAAGGCCCTAATCCAATATAACTTGTGTCCTTTTAAAAACGGGAACTTTACACACAGGGATGTGCATAGAGGGAAAACAATGTGAAGAGGCATAGGGAGAAGGCAGCCATCTACATGCCAAGGAGAGAAGACTGGAACAGATTTTTCCCTCACAGCACTCAGAAGAAACGAAACCTGCCAACACCTTGATTTTGGACTTGCAGCCTCCAGACTATGAAACAATAAATTTCTGTTGTTTAAGGCACCCATTTTGTGGCACTGTTATCACAGCCCTAGCAAACTAATATAAAAACATATAAAATCACATCCAGAAGACAGGATAAGAAGATGGGGTTCCAGGGGCAGGTGGGTCATCTAGAACATTCCAACCCCAGTGGAAGATAAAAGAAGTGAGATCACAAGTACAAAGCACATAGCATAGGCCCTGACATATAGTAGAAACATATAGGCTCTCACCACAAATCCAAGAGATAGAGGAGACACGCTCCATTCTCACTGCCTGCAAGGTGAGTAACAGGCTTATCTACCCAGACAGAGGATCCAGAACTGACTTCACAGGCCAGCACAGGCCACCCATTAAGCCTCTCTTATCAGGTGAGAAAAGACGCAAGACATTCAATTCACATCATCAGATACAATGAAACATCATGTACTGAAGACTCTGGGATGGATGTTAGGGGACAGACAAAATTAACAAAATAAATTCCTTGCTTCAAAAAGTTCAGGTTCAGAGATATCATCAAAATAGAAACCATCTGGGGGAAAGAATCTATAGTTCATCATCATCCATTGAGCATGTGCACATACTTCACCAAAACATCACTTTCAGTTCCCAATAGTCACCAAAAAGATTACTCAAAGAGCATTCCCTGCTCGATAGGAGGCCAGCATTTCCTGCAAGAAAGCATGGTGTTAATCTGCATGTGCTCATGTTCCACAAATAACAATCCCAGAGGGACAAAAAAGCCAAATGGCTCAACATAAGGTTGCAGCATATGTCTGTTTTGGAAGTTCTAGTACATTAGTTTCCCATTTCTGTTTTCCACTCTCCCCATTCAATTTCTGCTTTGATCTTTCACATTAGCCTGCTGTTTATCCTATACCGCAAGTGCTTAGGGTCAAATTCCAGATTACTATTGTCAAATAGAGCTCCTTGTCCTCATTTATCTCCTAGGAAGAGAATGCCTTTTTCCACCAGGATAAAGTAGTGCAATCAACCTAGACACCAGTCCCTTAAGTTATTGGCTATGAAAAGTAGAAAGCCATGTTTCTTTTTCCTAAAAAGATTTCAAAATGTGTATAAAGGAATGATTTATTTGGGGCCTTGATCCTGAATGATATACAGTCAGGAAGTCAAGACCATGGGGAAGACTGGCTCCTGCAAGGAGGGCATACAACAGCTGGCAACTCTGATGAGGGCGCTTTCTGATTCATCAAAAAGGAGGCCCTGAGTGTGTGTGTGCTGGGGGAAGGGGTGAGGGAGAGGGCTACAACTCTCCTGTGTTGGCTCCTGAGGGCCAGAGCATTCCTGCAACCCATCACTTCCAGGCTCTTTCACCTTTCGTGAGGCCTAGGAAACTGGGGAGAGCTCTGATACCTTCTCCAACTGTAACAGCAGGCCATAGAAAATTAAAACCAGTAGGGAAAGCAGTGGGAGAAGTTTATGAGCAGGACCCCTTAATTCGCAAAGTGAGTGGATACAAAGTTGTAACTTGTCCAATTGACCGTTTTTGAAATTTGTTTTTAGTGAGAACAAAACCTTTGATTTCTCCACTGGAAAAAAAAAAATCTTTGAATGTAAACACTCTCAGAGGTGATTCTGTGTGTTGTTGACTGATAGTCATTAAAGATATCATTATTTCTAAGAGCAAGTTTTGACTGGGGGAAGGTAGGGCAGCTGGCCGCTGAAGGTGAAAGTGAAATAAGAGGGAAGCTGTGAGGGGAAAGAGAGAGAGGGAGAGCCTGAAGGCACTAAAAATCAACTTCTCGGCTTCAATGCTTTGCTTAGAGCAAGCCCTGGGTGCATGATTTCTTAACCTGCCTAAAAAATGAAAAAAGACTTCCTCTGAAAGCTTCATTAACTCCGTAAGCCAGTGATTACAGCTGCCTTTAATAGAGGAAGAATGACTTCCCATTTCACTGAAACCTTAAGGGAAGATGCCTCAAATCAACTTTATAAATGACTGGAGGAGAAGAAATGGGAAAGAAGAGAAGAGAGGATGAGAGGGAGAAGGGAAGAGGAAGAGGGAAGAAGGGGGATGAAGGGAGGGCAAGCACAATACAAGTCACTCAAGAGGAGCGTTGGACACTACAGCCGTGTTGGGGGTCATGGGGATGCCTAACTCTAAGACCCCCCTTAATAAAAGGGGGTCCACTGGTGAATCACTATAGACTGCAGAAAATCCAGACACGACAATCCAAGAACAACAGCTATACGGGACGGGTGTCATTCTTTTTGGCTACTAGACAGCTGAAGCCCCTTTTATGTCTTGGGACTTCCCCACCTTGTCAATCTCGAGGGGAGGCTGAGCCATCTCCTGCTATAAAAGGTGAAAATTCCTGCAACTTGTTTCCAAGCCTCCTTGGCAGATAAGGATATTTCACCCAGACTTTAGTGCACATAATGTGCTATCTGAGGAATTCTCAAACCAAGAGAGCTTGTAAACTACTCCCAGAGATTTTCAAGATATTCAAGCTGCTAAATTTGTATAACTTGTCACACACCAATAGAAAATTAATACAGGGACATAGTATACGTGGGGTTTTTGTGTTTGGGGGGTGGTTTTTGGTGAGGACAATTGACCCTGAGCTAACATCCGTTGCCAATCTTCCTTTTTTTTTTGCTTGAAAAAGACTGGCTCTGAGGTAACATCTGTGCCAGTCTTCCTCTATTTTGTATGTGGGATGCCTCCACAGCATGGCTGATGTGTGGAGTAGGTTCATGCCCAGGATCCAAACCCAGTAACCTGGGCTGCCATAGCAACTTTAACTGCTTGGTCATGGGGCCAGCCTCTTAATTTTTATTTTTAAAAAATTTATTTAATTGATTTTTAAAAATTGAGATATAATTCACATATGACATTATATTAGCTTCAGGTGTACAACACTGACTCTAATTTTGTAACTACGTGGTGATGGAAGTTAACTAGACTTATTGTGGTGATCATTTCACAATATACACAAATATCAAATCATTACATTGTACACCTGAAACGAATACATGTTACATGTCAATTATATCTCAACTTACAAAATAAAAATAGCAAAATAATAACCCTAAAAGCTTGAAACAATACACCTCTCTCTCAGATTCCATGGGTCAATAATCTGGTCACAGCTTAACAGAGTCCTCTGCTCAGGGTCTCACAAGGCTGCCGTCATGGTGTCAGCTGGAGCTGCAGTATCTTCTGAAGCTCAGGGTCCTCTTCCATGCTCATGTGGCAGAATTCACTTCCTTGCAGCTGTGAACTCTCGGTGGCTTACATATTCTTTGAGGCCAGCAGGAGAGTTTGCCTACTTACCGTCTCTTGTGAGGGCTTGTATGATTAGCTCAAATACAGCGAGGACAATCTGCCTTTAGATTCACTCAAAGTCAACCAGTTGGGGACTTTAATTTACATCTGCAAAATTCATTTCACTCTATACGGTAACTTAAACACGGGTGTGATATCCCATCATATTCAGAGGTTCTGCCTACACTCAAGAGAAGGGGATTAAACAGGGCACACACACCATGGAGCAGAAATCATGAGAGCCATCTTAGAACCCAGCCTACCACAGTCTCCTTCGTGTCCTTTAAATTTCAAGCCTGAACACCAAAAATAAACAAAAATATATTTAAACTCTACTAGAAACATTTTAGTGAGCTCTGGAGCTAGTCTGTCTCGGTGCTGATCCCAGTCTACCAGTTGGTACTTGGAAAACCTTGAGCAAGTTACTTCTCTCAGTTTTCCCATCTGTGAAACAGAGAAAGTAGTAGTTTCTACATCATTAAGCTGCTGTAAGGACTGAATCAGCTAATAGAGCTAAAGCTCTTAGACTAACAGTGCCTGGCACGTTGTTAAGTGCTATGTAAGTGTAATAACCTGCTATTACTTTCTCTCTTTGGCAAAAATTTAGCAAATGAGCTAGATGCATGGATAGGGAAACAAAGACAGATTATCTCAGATTTTTCTTCAGCCAGAAAAGTATTTAAAACTTTTGACTGCAGTAACTCAGAAAACTAGAAATACGATATAGTAAGGCAAGCTCTCCATACAAGAATGAATTAGACATTTATGTTCATTATCCTATTTGCATGAGGTGGAAGACACACACACATAATAATGAGTAGATAGTACACTGATTTAAAATATTTATCATACCTACTAACCATGGATACTCATTTCAAAATTGGACCTATGGAGGAAAATGTATAGGGAAAATGCAGATGGCTTATTATTTAACATATTCCAAATAGTAAATGCATAGAAAATGTACATTTAATATAAATTCATCTCTAAAGACTCCCTCTGAGTGACACCCAACATAATTATATTTATTTCAGTAAAATATACTCAAATAGAATTTTGATATTAGAATCACAGAATGTCAAAGCTAGAAGAAACTTTCTAAATAAATCATTTTGCATATGGGAAAATTGATATCCAAATAAATAAGATGCTTGCTCATGAATCACTTGATACTTGGTGGCAGAGCACAGATTAGTTTTCTTCCCAATCTCATGCTAATTATACTACAATGATCAGACTTTAACAAAATATAAACTTTATATAAAAATCTCTTAACATACCTGTTAAGGACTGCTGTTTCTTCTTGGAGAATTGATCTATTTACCATACGTAATATTCCTCTTTATCCTTGATAATTTTCCTTGTGCTGAAGCCTGCTTTGTCTAAAATCAATATGGCCACTCCAGCTGTCAATTGATTAGTGTTAGCATGGTATATCTTTATCCGTCTGTTTACTTTTAATTTATCTGTGTCTTTAGATTTACAGCGAGTTTCTGGCAGATAACATATAATTGGATCTTGCTTTTTGATCCACTCTGTCTTTTAATTGGTGAATTTAGACCATTCACATTTAAGGTGATTCTTGATACAGTGGTAGTAATATCTACCATATTTATGACTTTGATTCATTACCCTGGTTTTTCATCCTTTTTGTCTTTCACTTTTTTTTCTTCTTTGGTTTTAATTAAACATCTTTTATGATTCTATTTTCTCTCCTCTCTTAGCTTATCAATTATATTTCTCTTTTAAAAAAATTCTTAGAGGTTTTCCTAGACCTTGCAATGTATATTTTCAACTAATCTAAGTCAAATAACACTATACCACTTCACAGGTAGAGTAGGTACCTGATAACAGAATATTTCCAATTTCTTCCACCTGAGTCTAATAATTTTGCTGTTATTCATTTTACTCATCCATATGCTATTATCATCCAGTATGTTGCTATTATTATTTTGAACAAGCTATTATCTATCAATTAAGAAAAAAAACTTTTTTTACTGCAGTAACATGGTATTATAACATTACATCTTTCAGGTGTAAATCATAATATATTGTGGGGCTGGCCCCGTGGCCGAGTGGTTAAGTTCGCGCGCTCCGCTGCAGGCGGCCCAGTGTTTCGTTGGTTCGAATCCTGGGCGCGGACATGGCACTGCTCATCAGACCACGCTGAGGCAGCATCCCACATGCCACAACTAGAAGAACCCACAACGAAGAATACACAACTATGTACCAGGGGGCTTTGGGGAGAAAAAGGAAAAAATAAAATCTTTAAAAAAAAAATCATAATATATTGTGAATTCTGCGTAGATTACATCATGTTCACCACCCAAAGACTAATTACAATCCATCATCACACACATGTGCCTAATTATCTCTTTCACCCTCCTCACCCCCCAATTCCTCTCTGGTAACTATTAATTCAATCTCTGTTGCTATGTGTTTGTTTGTCATTGTTTTTATCTCCTACTTATGAGTGAGATCATATGGTATTTGACTTTCTCCCTCTGACTTATTTCATTTAGCATAATACTCTCAAGGTCCATCTATATTAACACAAATGGCCAGATTTCATCATTTCTTATGGCTGAGTAGTATTCCATCGTGTATATACACCATATCTTCTTTACCCATTTGTACTTCATGGGCACCCAGGTTGCTTCTAAGTCTTGGCTATTGTGAATAAAGCTGCAAAGAACATATGAGTGCATGTATCTTTATGCACTTGTGCTTTCAAGTTCTTTGGATAAATATCCAGCAACTGAATAGCTGGATCATATGGTAGATCTATTCTTAACTTTCTGAGGAAACTCCATACTGTTTTGCACAGTGGCTGCACCAGTTTGCACTCCCACCAGCAGTGTTTGAGGGTTCCCTTCTCTCCACATCATTTCCGACACTTAGTATTTCCTGTCGTTAATTATAACCATTCTGGTGGGAGTGAGGTGATATCTCATTGTAGTTTTGATTTGAACTTCCCTGATAGCTAATGATATTGAACATCTTTTCATATGACTGTTGGCCATCTGTATATTTTCTTTGGGGAAATCTCTGTTCGGATCTTTTGCCCATTTTTCAATTGGGTGGTTGTTTTTTTTACTGTTGAGAGGTATGAGTTCTTTTTATATTTTGGATATTAACCCCTTATCTGATATATGGTTTGCAAATATCTTCTCCCAATTGTTAGGTTGTCTTTTCGTTTTGTTGATGGTTTCCTTTGCTGTGCAGAAGCTTTTTAGTTTGATGTGGTTCTATTTATTTTTTCTTTTGTTCCCCTTGCCCGGTCAGACATAGCATTTGAAAAAAATGCTGCTAAGACCAATGTCAAAGAGTGTACTGCCTATGTTTTCTTCTAGAAGTTTCATGGTTTAGGGTCTTACATTCAAGTCTTTAAGCCATTTTGAGTTGATTTTTGTGCATGGTGTAAGATAATGGTCTACTTTCATTCTTTTTCCTGTGACTGTCCAGTTTACCCAACACCATTTATTGAAGAGACTCTCCTTTCTCCATTGTATGCTCTTGGCTCTCTTGTCAAATATTAGCTGTCCATATATGTGTGGGTTTATTTCTGGGCTCTCAATTCTCTACCATTGATCTGTAAGTCTGTTTTTGTGCCAGCACCATGCTGTTTTAGTTACTACAGCTTTGTAGTATATTTTGAAATCAATGAGTGTGATACCTCCAGCTTTGTTCTTTTTCCTCAGGATTCCTTTGGGGTCTTTTGTTGTTCCATATAAATTTTAGGATTCTTTGTTCTATTTCCATGAAAAATGTTGTTGGAACTTTGGTAGGGATTGCATTGAATCTATAGATTGCTTTAGGAAGTATGGGCATTTTAACTATGTTAATTCTTCCAATCCAAAAGCACAGAATATCTTTCCATTTCTTAGTGTCGCCTTCTATTTCTTTCAACAGTATTTTATCATTTTCAGTGTACGGATCTTTCACCTCTTTGGTTAAGTTTATTCCTAGGTATTTTATTCTTTTTGTTGCAATTGTAAATGGCTTTGTTTTCTTAATTTCTCTTTCTGCTACTTCATTGTTAGTGTATAGAAATACAACTGATTTTTGTATGCTGATTTTGTATCCTGCAACTTGACTGTATTCATTTATTATTTCTAAAAGTTCTTTATGGGATTATTTAGGGTTTTCTATACTTAAAATCATGTCACCTGCAAAGAGTGACAGTTTCACCACTTCTTTTCCAATTTGGATCCCTTTTATTTCTTTTTCTTGCCTGATTGCTCTGGCTAGGACTTCCAATACTGTGTTAAATAAGAGTGGTGACAGTGGGCATCCTTGTCTGGGTCCTGTTCTTAGAGGGATAGCTTTCAGTTTTTCTCCATTGAGAATAATATTAGCTGTGCGTTTGTCATATATGGCCTTTATTATGTTGAGGTATTTTCTTTCT
Organism: Equus caballus; assembly: GCF_041296265.1. Taxonomy (NCBI): domain Eukaryota; kingdom Metazoa; phylum Chordata; class Mammalia; order Perissodactyla; family Equidae; genus Equus; species Equus caballus. The sequence goes on from NC_091691.1 coordinate 51,210,545, forward strand.
ATACCCATTTTATTGACAGTTTTTATCATAAATGGACGCTGTATCTTGTCAAATGCTTTCTCTGCATCTATTGAGATGATCATGTGATTTTTATTCTTCATTTTGTTAATGTGGTGTATCACATTGATTTGCAAGTGTTGAACTATCCCTGCACCCCTGGAATAAAACCCACTTGATCATAAGGTATGATCTTTTTAATGTATTGTTGTATTTGATTAGCCAATATTTTCTTGGGTATTTTTGCATCGATGTTCATCATGATATTGGCCTGTAATTTTCTTTTTTTGTGTTGTCCTTGTCTAGTTTTGGTATCAGGATAATCTTGGCTTCATAGAATGAGTTAGGAATCCTCCCCTCCTCTTCGATTTTTTGGAAGACTTTGAGGAGGACAGGTATTCAGTCTTCTTTGAATGTTTGGTAGAATTCACCAGGGAAGCCGTCTGGTCCTGGACTTTCATTTTTTGGCAGGTTTTTGCTTAGTGTTTCGATCTCCTTACTGGTGATTGGTTTATTCAAATTCTCTACCTCTTCTTGATCCAATTTTGGAAGGTTGTATGATTCTAAGAATTTATCTGTTTCTTCTAGATTAACCAATTTGTCATCATATAGCTTTTCATGGTATTCTCATAATCTTTTTTATTTCTGAGGTGTCCATTGTAATTTCTCCTCTTCAATTTCTGATTTTATTTATTTGAGTCTTCTCTCTTTTCTCTTGGTGAATCTAGCTAAATGTTTGTCAATTTTGTTTATCTCTTCAAAGAACCAGCTCTTGGTTTCATTAATTTTTTCTATTATTTTTTTAGTCTCTATTTTGTTTATTTCTGCTCTGATTTTTATTATTTCCTTCCTTCTGATGATTTGGGCCTTCGTTTGTTTTTCTTTTTCCAGTTTCTTAAGGTGCACTGTTAGATTATTTATTTGGCATTTTTCGTCTTTGTTGAGCTAGGTCTGAATTGCTATAAACTTCCCTCTTAGAACTGCTTTTGCTGTATCCCATAGATTTTGGCATGTCATCTTTTCACTTTCATTAGTCTCCAGGTATTTTTTAATTTCTCCTTTGATTTTTTCATTGACCCAATCATTTCTCAGTAGCATTTTGTTTAATGTGCACACTTTTGTGGCTTTTCTGATTTTTTTCCTGTAGTTGACTTCTAGTTTCATACTTTTGTGGTCAGAAAAGATGGCTGGTATTATTTCAATCTTCTTAAATTTATTGAGACTTGTTTCATGTCGTAATATGTGATCAATCCTGGAGAATATTCCATGTGCATTTGAAAAGAATGTGTATTCTGTGGTTTTTGGATGGAATGTTCTATATATATTCACTAAGTCCATCTGATCTAATGTGTCATTTAATGCCAATGTTTCCTTATTGATCTTCTATTTGGATGATCTAGCCATTGGTTTAAGTGGTGTATTAAAGTCCCCTACTATTATTGTGCTACTATTTCTCTTTTTACATCTGTTAATAATTGCTTTATATACTTAAGTGTTACTATGTTTGGTGCATAGATATTTCCAAGTGGTATATCCTCTTGTTGGACTGTTTTCTTTATCGTTATGTAGTGCCCTTCTTTGTCTCATTACAGTTTTTTTTAAGTCTATTTTTTCTGATATAAGTATTGCTACCCCTGCTTTCTTTTCTTTGCCAATGGCATGGAGTATCTTTTTCCATTCTTTCACCTTCAGTTTGTGAGTGTCTTTAGGTCTGAAGTGTATCTCTTGTATGCAGCATATATATGGGTCTTGTTTTTTTCATCCAATTGGCCACCCTATGCCTTTTGATTAGAGTGTTTAGTCCATTGACATTTAAAGAAGCTATTGATAAGTATGTATTTATTGCCATTTTGTTATTTTTTCTTTCTGGGTATTTTAGTAGTTCTTCTCTGTTCCTTTATTCTTCTCTTATTCTATTCCCTTGTGGTTTGATGGTTTTCTTTAGTAATATATTTTATCTTTCCTCTTACCTATTTATTATAGGTTTCTGGTTTGTAATTACCATGAGGCTCCTATAAAATAGTCTATGTATACAGCAATGTATATTGAGTTGATAGTCTCTTTAGCTTGACCTCTTTCTAAAAGCTCTACTCTTTTACTCCCCTCCACTCACATTTAACGTTTTTGAAATCATATTTCATCTCTTATTTTGTGTGTGTCTCTCCATTACCCTCTCATCATTGAAATAGGTAATTTTAGTACTTTTCTCTTTTAACCTTCATATTATCTTCATAGGTTGTTGATATGCTACCTTTACTATATTTTTGCCTTTACCAGTGATTTTATTGCCAGGTTGGGTTTTTTTTTTTTTTTTATAATTTTCATATCCCTATTTGTGGTCTTCTCTTTCCCACTTAGAAAAATCCCTTCAGCATTTCTTGTACAACTGGTTTCTTGATGATAAACTCCTTTAATTTTTGCTTGTCTGGGAAGCTATTTATCTCTCCTTCCATTCTGAACGATAACCTTGCTGGGTAGAATATTCTTGGCTGTAGGTTTTTTTCCTTTCAGTACTTTAAGTAAGTTGTGCTACTCTCTTCTAACCTGTAAGGTTTCAGCTGAGAAGTCTTCCAATAGCCTTATGGGCTTTCCTTTGTATGTCACTTGTTGCCTTTCTCTTGCCACTTTTATGATTCTCTCTTTATCTTTAATTTTGGACATTTTAATTATAATGTGTCTTGGTGTGGGCCTCTTTGGGTTTATTTTGTTTGGTGCTCTCTCTGCTTCCTGTACTTGGTTGTCTGTTTCCTTCCTTAGGTCAGGAAAGTTTTCAGCTATTATTTCTTCAAATAGATTATCTGCCCCTTTGTCTCTCTCTTCTTCTGGAACACCTATAATATGAATGTTAGTGCACTTGATATTGTCCCAGAGTTCCCTTAGACTGTTCTCATTCTTTTTAATTCTTTTTCCTTTTATCTGTTCAGTTTGGGTGATTTCCTCTAGGCTTTCATCCAGCTCACTGATCTGTTCTTCTGTATCATCTACTCTGCTATTGAGTCCCTCTAGTGAATATTTCACTTCTGGTATTGTATTCTTCATTTCTCATTGGTTCTTCTCTGTATTTTCCAATTCTTTGTTGACATTCTCACTGTGTCCATCCAGTTTTCTTCCAATATCAGTTAGCATCCTTAGGAGTTCTTGTTTGAACTCTTTGGCAGGTAGATCACTTATTTGTTTCATTTATTTCTTTTTCTTGGGTTTGTCCTATTCCCTTGCTTGGAATGTATTCCTTTGCCTCTTCATTATGCCTCTTTCTCTGTTCTTATGTCTATGTATTAGTTGAGTCAGCTGTGTCTCCTGATCTTGCAAAAATGGCCTTATGAAGAGATGCCTTTTGAGGCCTAGCAGTGTGCTTCCCTCTTGTCACCAGTCCAAATGTTCCAGGATTGACACCTGTGTGGGCTACTTGTGTCCTTCTGCTGTGGCAGAGTTGCTCTTAGTGAAGATACCCAGGGAGTCTAGGCTTCTCTCCCTGGCAGGTTGTTTGTAAATCAGGTTTGGGGAGCCCCAGCACCGTTGGCTACATGGTCTAATAGCACACTCTTGTTGCAATTTTCCCGTTAATTGAGTAGGCATCCAGTGTAGCTGGTTGCTAGGCTCAGGGGCTTACAGTTGCTATAGGCCTCAGGCCTGCAAGGCTGTTGTCAGTTCTCAGGATTGCAGCTGAGTGGGGCTGGCCCTAGGCACAGGAGCACCCAAGTGTTTCAGGCTTTGGAAGGTGGGGCCAATCCTCTTTGTGGCTGTGAAACACAGGTCTTCTGCTACAGATAAACCCTACACCCCACAGGTCCACACACACACTGTCAACACAGTCCTGGCCTGTGCACACATCCCGACCCCCAAGAGCATACCCAGTCACCCCACTGCAGAGGCCCCCACCTCTCCACCAATGCCCCCCATAATTCACCTGGTCCTCACACATTTGCCTGCCTGTAGAGGATCAAGGCACCCAGTCTATGCAGGCCAAGTAGCCTGAGGGCTTGCTGTTGGGTGGGGCTCATCCCTAGGGTGGGCTGCCTGCTTTGGCTGAACTGTATTAAATCTGTGCTCTAGTGAGTGTGGCAGATCCCTGGGATAACAGGCCAGAAGAAGAACTTCAATGGTGTCTGCCAGCATCTGTGCCAGCATACCCGTACTAGGTCACAACAATGGCTTCCCCAATGTCTCAGTCTCCAGAGAGCTCTCACCTCACACCAAGATGCACCCAGACCTTATCAGGTGAGTCTCTTTTCACCAAAGGACTGTTGAGCCTTCTTTCTGGTGATTTTAGGTTGCTCTGTGAGAAGAGAAAATTTGTGCATGGGCCCTTTAAGAGCTGGGTTCTTTTGGCTTTTGTCCAATAGCTTTTCTGGGGATATTCCCTGTTGCAGTTAGTAACCAGGAAAGCCAGATAGTAGGACACTCATCTTAGTTGTGCTGAGTCTGAAGGATTCTTATAGTGGTAACACACCACCACTCAGGTCCCCATGCCTCCAGGGAGGGCTGCATACCTTAGGGTGGCTCCTGCCCAGCCAGCTGTGATGCTCTACCACTCACAAAGCTTGCTTTTTTTTCTATCCAAAAGGAATTCTGCCTCTTCCACCTCAGTCAGGACTGTCCCTTGTTGTGGGGATTCTTTTCATCCAGTTTTCAGTTCTCTCTCCAGGGTAATTTTTCCAAGAAGAGTTGTAACCTGATTGTGTTCGTGGGAGGAGGGTGGGTTCAGAGTCTGCCTATGGTGCCATCTTGACAAGATCCTCAGATTGTTTTTTAAAGATTGGAACCTGAGCTAACATCTATTGTCAATCTTTTATTTTTTTTCTTCTTCTCCCCAAAGCCTGCCAGTACATAGTTGTATATTCTTGGTTGTAGGTCCCTCTGGTTGTGTTATGTGGGATGCCACCTCAACATGGCTTGATGAGTGGTGCCATGTCCATGCCCAGGATCCAAACCAGGGAAACCCTAGGCTGCCAGAGCAGAGCATGCAAACTTAACCACTCAGCCATGAGGTCAGCCCCCAAAATAAAAGATTTTAGTTAACTTTCATTTATTCCTTCTCTAACACTTTCTTTCGGCATGTAGATCTGACTTTCTGACCTATATTATTTCCCCTCTTTCTGAAGAATTTAACATTTCTTGCATAGCTGGTCCACTGGCAACAAATTCCCTCAACTTTTCTTTGTTTTAGAAAGTCTCTATATCTCTTTCATTTTGGAAGAATAATTTTGCTGGATACAGAATTCTAGGTTGGTGGGTTTTTTCTTTCAATACTTTAAATATTTTACTTCATTATCTTCCTATTTGCATGTTTTTTAAAGAGAAGTCTGATGTAATTTTTATCCCTGCTCCTCTATAGGTGAAATGTTTTTTCCCTTCTGGCTTCTTTCAAGCTTCTTTTTTCTTTGTCTTTGATCTTGTGCAGTTTTAATATCATACGCCCAGGTGTTAATTTTTTAGTATTTATCCTGATAAGTGTTTCTGAGCTTTCAGGATCTGTGGTTTGGTGTCTGCAATTAATTGTGGAAAATTCTCAAACATTATCACTTCACATTTTCCTTCTGTTCCTGTCTCTCTTTCTTCTCCTTCTGCTATTCCCATTACATATATGTTACATATTTTGTAATTGTGCCATAGTTCTTGGATACTCTGTTTCATTCTTTTCTCTTTGCTTTTTAATTTGAGACATTTCTATTTCAACATATGTTCAACCTCTCTGAGTCTTTCCTTGGCCATATTCAATCTACTGATGAGCTCATCAAAGGCATTCTTCATTTCTATTATGGTGTTTCTTATTTCTAACATTTCTTTTTTATTCTTTCTTAGAGTTTTGATCTCTCTGATTATATTATGCATCTGTTCTTGCATATTGTCCATTTTTTTCCATTAGTTCTCTTAGCATAGTAATCATGTTATTTTAAATTCCTAGTCTGATAATTACACAATCTCTGCCATATCTGAGTCTGGTTCTGATGCTTGCCTTGTCTCTTCAGACAAACTGGATATCAACAAACTGATTTTAAAATTTATATGAAAAGGTAAAAGACTCAGAATAGCCAACACAATACTGAAAAAGAAAAAAGTTGAAGGACTGATAGTACCCAACTTCAAGACTTGCTATAAAGCTACAGTGATCAAAACAGTGTGGTACTGGCCAAAAAAAAAAAAAATAGGCAAAAAGATGAATGGAACAAAACATACAGCCCAGATATAGATCCTACAAAAATAGTCAACTGATCTTTGACAAAGGAGCAAAAGCAATCCAATCAAGAAAGGTTTGTCTTTTCAACAAATGATGCTGGAACAACTGGATATCCACAGGCAAAAGAAAATGAATCTAGACACATACCTTACACTTTCACAAAAATTAACTCAAAATGAATCATAAACACAATGTAAATGCAAAACTTTAGAACTTCTAGAAGATAACAGGGGAAAAGTCAAGATGATCTTGACTTTGGTGATGATTTTTTCTGATACAACAACAAAAACACAATCAATGAAAAAAAATGATAAAGTAGACTTCATTGAAATTTAGAACTTCTGCTTTGCAAAAGCCACTGTTAAGAGAAAGAAAAGACAAGCCACAGACTGGGAGAAAATCTGTGCAAAACAAACATCTGATAAAAGACTTATCTAAAATATACAAAGAACTCATAAAATTCAACAAGTAAACAACTTTGCCCAATATTAAAATTGGCAAAATATCTAAACAGTTGTCTTACCAAAGAAGATATACAGATGACAAATAATCAAATGAGAAGATGCTCAATATCATATATCATTAGAGAACTGCAAATTAAAATGACAATGAAATACCACCATACACCTGTAGAATGGCTAAAGTCCAAACACTGACACCACCAAACACTGATGAGGATGTGGAGTAATATAACTCTCATTTATTGCTGGTGGCAATGCAAAATGGTATGGTTACTTTGGAAGACAGTTTGGCCGTTTCTTACAAAACTAAACATACTTTTACCATATGATCCAGCAATTGCACTACTTAATATTTACTTAAATTAGTTGAAAACTTAAATCCACACAAAGACCTACACACAAATGTTTGTAGCAGCTTTATTCATAATTTCTAAAACTTGGAAGTAACAAAGATGTCTTTTAAATAGGTGAATGGATAAGCAAACTGTGGTACATCCATACAGTGGAATTTTATTCAACATTAAAATAAAATTAGCTATCAAACCATGAAAAGACATGGAGGAAACTTGAACACATATTGGTAAATTAAAGAAGCCAATCTGAAAAGGCTACATACCGTATGATTCCAACTATATGACATTCTGGAAGAGGCAAAACTAGAGAGACAGTAAAATGATCTGTGGTTTCCAGGGGTTCAAGGGGAGGAAGAAAGAGAAGGAAGAAAAGATGGAGGGATAGAGGAATGAATAGAGGGAACACAGGGGATTTTTAGGGCAGTGAACTATTCTGTATTATACTGGTGTTTGATAAAGGTGGATATATGACATTTTGCATTTGTCAAAACCCATAGAATGTACAACCCAAAGAGTGAGCTCTTACATAAACTATGGACTTTAGTTAATAGTAATCCATCAATATTGGTTCATTAATTGTAACAAATGCACAATACTAATGCAAGATGTTAATAATAGGGGAAATTGTGTGCAGCAGAAGAGAGGTTATATGGAACTCTCTGTAGCTTCTGCACAATTTTTCTGTAAACCTAAAACTTTTCTAAAAATTAAAGTCTATTAAAAATTTTTTTTAAATCTTTGAACAGACACTATTCTGCTCTAATGTTGAAAGTCTCAGAGCAAAAGTAGAGTACAGTTTATCAAACAAAGTGGTATCTGCACATAATTTTCCAAGAGTGTTTTTCAGTAAATAGCCCTAAGCTGTTTTCTCAGACTCCAAGTAAATAAGCCGAGTTTAATCTACAGCTTGTGATTCATCCTGGCCTATTTCCTACAAAACAGAAAAATATTCCCTATCAGTTACTTCACTGACTTATTTCTTTATGTCTCGTTCTCCAGAGACTTCTACATCAGATAGTTTAAAGCCTTTTCCTATCTGATTTTTACCCTTTTATTATTATTACTACTTCTATCATCATCATCATCATCATCATCATCATCATTATTATTATTATTATTTTAGATCATCCCCTTACTTTCCTTCAACAAAACCAAGCTCATGTTCTCTTGGTCCTGGATTTTCTGGCACATCTCTACCTCTCCCGGAGATTCCCTGAATTTCATGCCTCAGTATCTTCCTTGCTGTCTTTCTCTCCTATCTTCCAGAAATTACTCCTATTCTTCAAAGCCTGTCCTGAATTCTTCCTCTATTTCAAGATCTCTCTAAGGAGTCAGCTCATCAACCAAGACTCAGAGAACCAACTTGGGCTAACATACAACTGAAAAATAAAAAATACAGGGAAAATGAAGTACAGTGACATTAAGTGATTCTTGGCTAAAGATCATGGAGTGAGTAAACTTTGAAGTTGAAATTAGACTGTGTCCCAATCTAATCTTCTTTCAGTAGACAACATTATCATCTTAAATAAGGTGAAGAATAGCGTGCAATTCCTCTCCCACCACTCAGTAGAGAGGAGAAAGATGGATATCAAGACATGCTTAAGTAATACTTACACATTGTAGTGTAAGCCCTGGCAGTTGTTTTGTTTGTTTTTTCATCTGTAATGCAAGTGCCTGACTTAAGCTTTGATTACCAAGGCATCCACTTCCACCTCAACAAAGTCTATCTCAAATACACACATTGCTGGCCACATAACCAGATAAAGAGCCAGGCAGCCTCCTTCCACTGAGGCTCCTTTGTTTTAGAGATCTTAGTTGATTTCGATAGCTGACCATTTGGGCCACTTGTTTTTTCTCTTCCTGTGCTTTAAATTCCTTTTCTTATGTTTTAAACTCACCAATGAAGACTGAGCCTATGAAACCCTAGGCCCCCACCTTCAACCTCAATATAAGCAGAACCCCAAGCTCGAACTCTCTCCCTCTTTACCCATGATGTCGCTGTATGGCCCCAGCTGCTCTATGTAATTTCGAGGTCTTGTAACACAGCTTCATTTTTTCAAACTTTCCTGATAGTTATTGCTAAGGAGCATCTTGTAGTCATAATAAGAACCATAAGGGCTGGTCCAACTATAACATTGGTTGTCAGTAGGCTGAGACTGGCAAAAACATACATAATCACCAGAAGTATCCTGGAACCAAAGCTAAATCTTCTTGTCTGGAGCTATGTATCATAAACATAAACTAAATTGATAGATGGTTTTAAAAGATAACCAAGAATGTGGGTATAAGGGTGGGTTAATTTAGAGGTTGTTTGTTTATGTCTACTACTACCATTATTCATCTACTATTGCAACTAAGAGACAGGAGAGCATCACAGTTCAGAAAAGATGTAATAATAGTCCTGAAAAAAAGTGATCCTTCTGAAAAACACTGGCATCTGAAACTGCAAAGGATAAGAATATCTATGTTGTAACTCATGAATATAGCAAGTCAGGCCACAATGAGATATCACCTCACACCTGTTAGAAGGGCAATTATCAAAAAGACAAGAAATAACAAGTGTTGGAGAAGATGCAGAGAAAAGGGAACCCTTGTGCACTTGGGTGGGAATGTAAATTGGTGCAGCCACTATGCGAAACAATATGGAAGTTCCTTAAAAAAATAAAAACAGAACTACCATATGATCCTGCAATTCCACTCTGGGTATTTATCCAAAGTAAATAAAATCACTATCTCAAAATGATATCTGCATCCCAATGTTCATAGCAGCATTATTCACAATATCCGAGACATACAAGCAACCTAAATGCATCAACAGATGAATGGATAAAGAAAATGTGATATTTATATATATAAAGTATGTATCTATTCAGTCATAAAGAAGAAGGAAATCCTACCATTTGCAACAACTTAGACAGAACTTGAGGGCATTATGCTAAATGAAATAAGTCAGAGAGAGAAAGATAAATACTATATGATATCACTTATATGTGGAATCTTAAAAAGAAAAAACTGAGGGCTGGCCCCCTGGCCGAGTGGTTGGTTTCGCGCACTTCACAGCAGGCAGCCCAGTGTTTCATCGGTTAGAATCCTGGGCGCAGGCATGGCACTGCTCATCAAGCCATGCTGGGGCAGCATCCCACATGCCACGACTGGAAGGATCCACAACTAGGAATATACAACTATGTACCGGGGGGCTTTGGGGAGAAAAAGGGAAAAAAATAAAATCTTAAAAAAAAAAAGAAAAGAAAAAACTGAACTCAAAGATACAGAGTACAGATCTGTGGTTGCCAGAGGCAGGGTGTTGGGGGTATGCAAAATGCAAAAGGTCAAAAGGTACAAACTTCCAGTTATAAGATGAATAAGTTCTGGGGATGTAATAATGTACAGCATGGTGACTATAGTTAATAACATTGTATTGTCTCTTTGAAAGTTGCTAAGAGAGTAGATCCTAAAAGTTCTCATTACAAGAAAAAAATGTGTAACTATGTACCGTAGTGGATGTTAACTAAAATTATTGTGGTAATCATATCACAATGTACACATATATCAAATCATTATGTTGTACACCTAAAAGTAATACAATGTTATATGTCAATTATATCTCAATTTAAAAAATAAAAAAGTAAATTGAAATAGCAAAACAATAACCCTAAAACCTTTTATTAAAAATAAAAGACATCCATTTACGATTAAAAAACTCTCAATAAAATGGGCATTGAAGGAAAGTACCTCAACATAATAAAGGCCTTATACAACAAAACCCACAGCCAACATCATACTTAATGGCAAAAGCCATCCCTCTGAGAACAGGAACAAGACAAGGGTGCCCACTCTCGTCACTCCTATTCAACATAGTACTGGAGGTATTGGCCACAGCAATCAAGCAAGAAAAAGAAATAAAAGGAATCCAAATTGGAAAGGAAGAAGTGAAACTTTCACTATTTGCAGATGATATGATTCTATATATAGAAAATGCTAAAGAATCCACCAGAAAACTACTAGAAATAATCAACTACAGCAAAGTTTCAGGGTATAAAATCAATTTTAAAAAATCATTTGAATTCCTATACACTAACAATGAACTAGCACAAAAAGAAATCAAGAATGCAATCTCATTTACAACTGCAACTAAAAGAATAAAATACCTAGGAATAAACTTAAGCAAAGAGGTGAAAGACCTGTACACTGAAAACTATAAGTCATTACTGAAAGAAATTGATGAAGACATAAAGAAATGGAAAGATATTCCATGTTCATGGGTTGGAAGAATAAACATAGTCAAAATGTCCATACTACCTAAAGCAAGCTACACATTCAATGCAATCCCAATCAGAATCTCAAGGACATTCTTCACAGAAATAGAACAAAGAATCCAAAAATGTATATGGAACAACAAAAAGCCCCGAATTGCCAAAGCAATCCTGAGAAAAAAGGACAAAGCTGGAGGCATCACACTCCCTGACTTCAAAACATACTACAAAGCCACAGTAATCAAAACAGCATGGTACTGGCACAAAAACAGACAAATAGATCAATAGATCATAATTGAAAGTCCAGAAATAAAACCACATATCTATGGACAGTTAATCTTCAACAAAGGAGCCAAAAACATACAATGGAGAAAGGAAAGTCTCTTCAACAATGGTGTTGGGAAAACTGGACAGCTACGTGTAAAAGAATGAAACTAGACCATTATCTTGCACCATACACAAAAATTAACTCCCAGTGGATTAAAGATTTGAATGTAAGGCTGAAACCATGAAACTTCTAGAAGAAAATATAGGCAGTACACTCTTTGACACTGGTCTTAGCCACATCTTTTCAAATACTATGTCTACTCAGGTAAGGGAAACAAAAGAAAAAGTTAACAAATAGGACTACATCAGACTAGAAAGCTTCTACAAAGCAAAGGAAACCATCAACAAAATGGAAAGACAACCCACTAACAGGGAGAAAATATTTTCACATCATTTATCAGACAAGGGGTTGATATCCAAAGTATATAAAGAACTCACACAACTCAACAACAACAACAAAAACAACCTGATCAAAAAATGGGCAGAGGATATGAACAGACATTTTTCAAAGGAAGATATACAGATGGCCAACAGGCACATGAAAAGATGCTCAACATCACTAATCATTAGGGAAATGCAAATCAAAACTACAATAAGATATCACCTTACACCAGTCAGAATAGCTGTAATTACCAAGACCAACCAACAAATGTTGGAGAGGATGTGGAGAAAAGGGAAAGCTCATATACTACTTGTGGGAATGCAAACTGGTGCAGCCACTATGGAAAACAGTATGGCGATTCCTCAAAAAACTAAAAATAGAAATACCATATGACCCTACTATCCCACTACTGGATATCTACCCAAACAACTTGAAATCAACAATCCAAAGTAACATATGTACCCCTATGTTCATTGCAGCACTATTCACAATAGCCAACACATGGAAACAATCCAATTGCCCATTGACTGATGATTGGATAAAGAAGATGTGGTGTATACATATACAATGGAATACTACTCAGCCATAAAAAAGACAAAATCATGCCATTTGCAACAACATGGATGGATGTGGAGGGTATTATGCTAAGCAAAATAAGCCAGACTGAGAAAGACAAACACCGTACGATTTCACTTATATGCAGAATATAAACAAACACATGGACAAAGAAAATAGTTCAGTGGTTACCAGGGGAAGGGGGTGGAGGGTGGGCACAGTGGGTGAAAGGGAGCACTTTGTGGTGACAGACAAGAAATAATATACAACTGAAATTTCACAATGATGTAAACTATTATGAATCTCAATTTTAAAAAAAAAAGGCTTAGCAGATTCAGGCAAGAGTCCATCTTGTGACAGAGTCAGAATCACATACAATTCATAGAAACAGTTGTACACACTATGTTGAGATCAAAATAAATGATAAGTGCTTAAGGTTAAAAAGAAAGAAAGAAAATTCAGGAATAATACTTGGGCCAAGCAAAGATGGCCAGATTGTTCTGGGACCATCAGATGACCTTCTTATCATAAGAATCACCACTGGGCTTCCCCGGGACACTGAAATGAAACACATGTAGAGAACCCATATTTTGATCAAATGAAAGTTAAGATTTGGTACGGATGCAGCCAAACTCTTCCACCATGTAAACACACTTTTTAAATAACAGATGTAGTTACAAACTTCCTCACTGAGCCGGCAGCTGCAAAACAAATCTTTTTTCTGCAAGTAAATTAACAGGGAGACTGTGGTTTTGCCTTCATTAACACCATGGTGTACCCAACCAATGCATCCCCAATGTCAAACACTCTCCGTGGGATAACACAGTGAAAAGTAGCATCTTTATAGAACTTTAGACTTTTTAAAGTTCTACCATACTGAGTATTTTTTCTATAAAAATACCTAAATCATTATTCAATCAATGATTATTGAATCATTATTTCTGTTGTTCTGGTAGAGATTATTCCTTCCATATTCATTATCTGATTATTTTATGACTCGTTCAGTGACTTTCATAACTCCTTTGTACCTACAAGATATGATCCAGACATCTTGTGAAGGTCTTTCAACAACCGGCCTTTTTCCACCTTTCTAGCCAGATGGAAAAGAACTGTTCTATAAATAGTACTGCCCTTTCATGCCCCCATGCTAACATATCTGCTTCCCTTCATGGAGAAGGTCCTTTCACTTTTGCCCACCTCATGACCCATCACTGAAGACTGGAATCAAACGTCAACTCCTCCTCCTCCTTCTCCAGGAAGAATTCATCATTCCTTCCTTCATGTAGCCATATTACAAGGTACTCATGACACATTTTATTATGGTTATTAATGCTTATCTTTCCTAGTGGACCGTAAATTGTAGGTGACAGGATCAATGTCTTATTCATATATGCTTCCCTAGCATCTGGCTCAAATAGTAGAGTACATAAATAACTTTTTTACGTATAATTGAAGACAGTTTTTAAGTAAAAGCAAAAGGTCAAATTTTATTTCATTTTAGTCAGACTTTGTTCAAAAGATGTCTTTCTAGTGTCTACCATTCTTTAGGACAACAGATTTTTGCCAAGTCAGAACAATTAAAGTGATACCAGAAGTAAGCTCAGCAAAACTTTTTAAATAACTTCTATTTGATTTCTGATAATATATAAATGCACTATAGAAATCAGAGAAAATACACAACAGTACAAAAAAGAAAACAAAAATAGTTAATAACCCTATAACCCACAAGACAACCATTTTACATTTTAGTATATTTCCTCCTAGTATTGTTTAATTTACCTATATGACTGGAATTATATTCTACAAGCATTTAGAAGTCTGAGTGTTTTAAATATAACTTTAATCACAAGAGTTTTCTATATCATTAACAAAACTTTCAAGACAATTTATTGGATTCATATAAACGCTGTAACTTAACCTTTTCCCTATGTTAGATATGTGTGCTCTTTCATATTTTTTACTATTTTAAATAAGATTAGGAGAAATGCTTTCATACATAAATCTTAGTGAGCACTTATTATTGCCTTAGAATGGAATTATGTTCTTAGAATTTAAATTAGTTGTTATGAACATCTTTAAGACTCAAATTATTAATTTCATTTCTAAAACCTTTGTCCCAATTTATACTCCTAGTAACAGCAGAAGAATCTGCTTATTCCACCACCTTTTCACCACGTAGAATATTATTGTGGTTGCTTTTAATCTGTGCTAATTTGTTGGATGAAAATGGTAAAATTTTTATTGCCTTAATTTGCATTTCATTGATGACTAATGAGGATGAATAATTTTCATTTCTATTAGCTGTTTGTATTTCCTGCCTGCATATTTTCATTTCATTTCTTTCACTCTAATTTCAACTGGGTCTTGATGTTTTGCTTGACATGTATGTGCTCTTCATAAATTGAGGATAATAATATTTTATCATATCATAACAAATATTTTTCTCAATATGCCATTTACTTTTCCATTTTGTTTATGATATTTTGATACCCTAAACGGGAAAGAACCATAAGTCATCACTTATTTGGAGAGAGTTCACCAACTCCTTGAGAATCTGATGAAGTCTCTCATTAGAAAAATGAACATATAGGCACACACATTTGCAAACAATTTTAAAGGGTTTATGGACCTCTTGAATTCCATCTATAGACTCTTTCAATTACAACACTCATTCATTACTCTTTCATCTGGGTCTTAACCACCTTACAACCCTACAGGGTGATATAAACTCACTGCAACTTCTTACCATGTTGATGTGTGGAAAGAATGCAGTGTACACTGTGTGTAATATTGTGCTGAGGAGATGCACTATGCAATGGTAGGAAGAAACTGTTTTAGAGGTCAGAAAACCTGAACTGTCATCCTAATTCTGTGACTATCTAAATGAACTGGGAAAAGCGACTTAATCTTTGTCTCCAGATCTTCACAAAGTATGAACGTATCCGTGTGTTCACTCATGTGTGTGTGGGGGTGTATGCGTATGTAACGTGTAGTAGGGAGAATTAACATTCTCTAAAGTTATATTTCTAAAAAGTACATATATTATATACCAAAATGATGTTCTGTTATACAATGCTTTTATTCTGAAGTCATTAAAAACCATCCTGAAGAAAAGAGCTGTAAACTCCACACAGCACAGCTGTGACTATTCAGCACTCCTTAGTTACAAGGAGTTATACTACCATTTAATGGTGCCATTAAAAAGGCATTGTCACCATAGTAACTGCAACATTATAGGACACCAAATCTTTCCCTGAAATACTCATGCTGAGCAGCATACATTGTCTTACGTAATAGTTGCTTCCACCTTTTATTTTTTTAACTGAGAATGCTTAGCTTTCTCTTCTTCCACAATTTATTTGTAACCATGAAAAACTATCAAGAATCTGCTTTTAAAAAAAAAATCTTTCTGATACTTGGAAATATATACTACCAGTTCTCAACAGTGTCACTATCTTGTAGATCAGGAAACAAACATGTCTCCGCTCTAAGAAAAATTCTGATGTAATTCTCTTCTCACCTTCTTTTCATCCCTTTGTCTATATTTTTCCTCCCTGTTGTCCTTTGCCCTTTGCCTCTGTTTTGTTACTCCCCTACTCCTGACACTGTGTCACTTGCACATACTATATCCTATTTCTCCCTAGGTGATCACTAAGAAACAAAATCTTAGTTGATATTGATTTAAGAAATGAATTCACAAGGTTATTTGCATTTTAAGAGGGGAATCTTGAAGGCTACCCATCTTTAAAGACTCTAAGAAGTAAAGCTTTAATAGTCATGGGACAGATAATATGATCAGTAATTTGGAAAACAGTAGCCCAGCCTCATGGTCTCTCAATTAATGCTACACAAGATACCTTCTACTCCATCTACTTTTGAGATCCCTCTTTTTTCCATTAAAAGATGCTTGTTGAGCACCAACCCAGTACTCTCTGTAGGCACAAGGGCTACACCAGCCATATCATATATATATCACCAGCCAAATATCACATATTTCTATCTAGTTCAAAGGGAGACAGAAAACCAAAAAGTAAACAAAAAGGATAAATTCAGCCCTGAAGGTCTAAGAGCTTTCCAAGTAGAGGGACCCACTGTTACCAGGTCCTGAGATGGGGAAGAATTTTACGTTTTTGGAACAATAAAAGGCAGAGTGTCTGGAGCACAGCATATGAAGAGGAAATTGGTTCAGGAAGAGGTCACAGAGAAAATATGGGCCAGTTCCTATAAGATCTTGGAGACAAAAATCAGGAGTTGCAGTTTTATTCTAAATCTAACAGGAAGTCAATGGCAGATTTCAAAGAGGGGAATAAAATGACCTGAAAATTACTTTTTAAAAAGATCACTCCTGGGGGCCCTCCTGGTAGTGTAGTGGTTAAGTTCCCGTGTTTCTCTTCTGTGGTCCAGGGTTCACAGGTTTGAATCCCAGGCGCGGACCTACACACTATTCGTCAAGCCATGCTGTGGTGGCATCCCACATACAAAATGGAGGTATATTGGCACAGATGTTAGCTCAGGGCCATCTTCCTCACCAAAAAAAAAAAAAAAATCACTCCTGACTTCCATATGGAGAATAAACTATAGCAGAAGATCAGGGGAGAAAAGAGACAAATTTGAGGAAATTGCAATAGTCAAAATCAAGTATAGTGGTGGTTGTAATTGCCAGCAAGTGCAATGGCAGGGTGTCAGAAGCTTCTTTTCAATTAAAATGAAAAGCCTGTGACTAGGATGTTAGAAAGTCTTGTTTGCTTTCATATCTCCCCAAATTCTCTCATGACTGCTATTATCCAGTCCAGATTCTGATGGACAAGTGAAAAAAATAGTCATACCTCTTCCATTCCAGGACTTCTGTGTCCAGCTCTGATTTAGTCAGATCCTTAATTGAAGCACAGATCACAGAGTCTCTCGGAACTTTTAATAAATCATAGTAAAGGCAACAAATATGACCTATACAAAACAGAACAGAGTTAGAACCAAGACAGAAGTCCAGCATTTGTACCTCCAATGTGTAGTTCTGCCCACTAGCCCATACTTCCAGTATTTCCAGATATGTTCCCTTAAATCTCTTAATACATATTCCAAAAATCTATAATCTGTGCAGCAGCCATCCAAAAAGAATGCAACAAATAAGTGAGGGAAATAATTAAGTGGCTAATTAACCTTAAGGTGTCATGAGAAATTTTTGCAGAGGTTTGCCATTATCTTTTTTACAAAACTGAATCTACTCCTCATTATTATCTACATTATGTGCTACTTTTATGTAGAATCACAGAACAACAAATTGTTAGAGCTGCAAAGAAATCTTAGAGCTTATTCTAGCACAACCCTTGATTGTACAAACCAGTAAATTTAAATAATTTTCCCAACATCATGATGCATACTAGAATAAGATGCCAAAAAACAGCACAGTTGGTGCCTTCCTTCAGAAGGTTGTATTGAATCCATTTGTCTTACCCCTTTTCCAAAACCCTAACCTATCTTATACCCTCACTTCCCTCTATTAGCTTGTATTTTATGGGCATGATTGCAACCACCCCCTTGCACATATGCTCAATTATCGTAAATCTCACTCATTCTGTCATACTCTAAGCCCCCACCATAATTAAGTCCAACTTTCTACCCACTCCACACCTGTACCTAAGTATCTGAATGAGTCTGGAGAAAAGTACACGGTTGACAGGTCTCAGTGAAGTGTAGAAACACTAACCTCAAGGAGATTCTGGGGCTTCCCTATGATCCTACTGAATTTCCATAGTCAATTTCTCTCCCTCTCTTCAAATCACAGCTTCTCCTTTAGTCTCAAATTCTACAACTCCATACCAACATCATATCTTCACACTAAGAAAACTGAAGCAATCAGAAGAGAACTTAGAAGCATTCCCCACCAAAACAGCCCTCTTACCTGCAGGTGTACCCATTTTTCCTGCCTTCTCTTCTGTTATAGAGGATGAACTCTCCCAGGGATCTAGCTCCTTCCTTTCTTGACTAGATTCCACCACCTTTTTCCCACTACAGAACATTGCTCCTGCAATTGTCCCACCCTGCCTTGATACACCCATTTTCCCTTTCTACTGGAGACACATGTGCATTTGTTCACGATTCTGCCATTCAAGCTGGGCTCAGACGGGCAGTTTCCCTGATATGTCCACTTATGAAGTCACTCATGTGGCTGCAATCACTTGGCAGGTCAACTGGCGCTGCAGGTCTAGCATGCCTTCACTCCTCTGTCTGGTGGTTAGCTAGGGCTGTTGGCTGGAGTTGCTCAGTTCTCTTCCTCATGGCCTTTGTAACAGGATGGCTCCAATTTCTAGTACAATGGTGGAGTATTCCAAAGGGGAATGAGCAGAAACCGCAAGACCTCTTCAGACCTTTCTGAGAAGTTGCACAACACTTCCACTGTATTCTATTGATGAAAGCAAGTTATAAAACCAGCCCAGATTAAAAGGAAGGATAAAGAGACTCCATCTCTTGATGGGAAAGGCTGCAAATAATTTATGGCCACATTTAACCCAATGCAATCAGAGTAATTGAGGAAATGTCAATGCCTCAGTTGTTAAAAGCAAAAGGAAGCCTCTGTAAACACTGTCTCAACATCTTCAGTAGTATTAAACTTTCAGAGGGGAATTATGCCCCAGACTGGAGCTATATTCATCATCTCCTCCCAGAATTTTCCTTCTCTGTAACATTGGAAATAATTTCATAGAATTGCTCTTTCTTCCTTTCAAATCTCCTACCCTCTCAGACACACTCCCATTTTAACAGCAAAGTAGTTGCCAAGAACAGCTGGTGGAAGTATGGAAAGGTGGGAGTGAGGGAGGGATTGCTAAATATGGTTTCTGCATTTATTTTGAGTTAAATAACAAGTCATTTTAAACCTTTCACTCAATCAAATCAATCATAAAATATGTGGAAGTGGTAATAATTTCAAAAAGTCTTCAATGGAAAAAAGTGAATATTTGGATTATATTAGTCAGCTTGGGAAGTAAGATGTAGATTCTGATGAGAAGTGTATCCAGGTTTGCATGGAATATTGGATGGAAAAAAGAAAAGTAATAGACATAAAGTAGCTATTTAGAATAAAATGTGCTGATATAGGATCTTGAAAATGACAGTAGGGAGCTTACTTAATGAGGAGAACCATCTAAAAACAGTGCAGGTGTTCTAATATGGAGAAAATTATATTCTCTTAGCAGTCTACACAAAAATTCCTTTGTAGGGAGAGCATCACCTTATCTAAGTTACTGACTCCAAGTCTTTCTTGCTTATTTTGATCTTAAAATAGAAAGCAATGATAGTCTGGGGAAGCTAAATATGAAAAGGAAGCAAAACCAATCAACATCCATCTTTAAATGATGAGTTTTACAAGTAACAAGAACTGTCCTATTACAAAGGTAACCATCCAACTTCTAGCTATACGTGCTACATAACGCAGCACATTCATTTCTGTCAGGAAGCACCTTCACACCACAAACCATACTTTCCAGGGAGGGAAGAAAGAGTCAGCTGTGATTTCTGGGTAGTTTCTGACCAGAAAGATCTCATTACTTAGAATAGCATGGCCACCACTGGGGTTTTCATTGCAAGTAAATTACAAGGAAGGAGAGAAGCCATGATGCTACCTTTTTCTATATCCTATCAAAAAAGGCCCTCCTTTTGATGCTTTGTTAGATGTCTGTCCAGGAGAATAACACAGGAGACCAAAGAGGAAATAAGCTTACTGCAGAGAAAGAGAGACTGTTTAGACAGGTTTTGAGCTGGAGTAATCACACCCAGCTCCACCTTTTCTTATGCCTTTCAAGGGGATGATTGCTTCGGATAAACCTGCCACTCTTTTCCTACCAGGCGTTCAAGTGGTAGTTGTCCAGAGGGGATTTTAAACAGAAGGTGTGCTGCCTAAAATAGAGTCCTATCAGCGGTTAAAGGAGCTTTGTATTCTAGTCACTTGTATTATACTTGTTAGAGAAATACTCACAAGCTGATCCAAGCAAAACTACATGGCACACAAGACAGAAACAAGCCTAAGCAGAGTCCTCCCTGAAGAGGACTGCGTACCTGTTCTGCTCACCTGGAGAACCAGAAATGTCAGCCAGAGGGGTTGACCCAATCCAGGTATCTCTGCTCAAAAATATCAGAAGGCTTGGGAGTTTTTGTTTGATTGTTGGTAGGTTGGGTACTTGATTGGTTGCTTGGCTCAGCATCTTAAAAATACAACTAAAAGCAATGTTGAGAGTGAGTGAACACACCGAATGGAATGTACTACAAAGAACATAGGAACATAGAGTATACGGCACAAATATAATAGAGTCCTCCTGGTGTGCACCTCACTCCCGAGGTACCGGTAAAAGGGTCAGCTAGGAGCAGCTGAGGGAATCATGCCTACTCTCATTCTGGACAGACCTTTTTTTCTTTCATTGTCCAATGTATATAATTTACTAACTCTCTTTTATGGCCACATAGAACCGTGTTCTGTCTGCACTTCCTTTCCCAAAGCTGATCAATTTTCTCTGTCTGAAGTTGCCCAATGTTCACATTCATAAACTTTTCAGCTGCTATGGTCTTGTTTCAACTGCCTTTGTCCCCCTTGTCCTCATGGCAGGTGATTTTAGGGACCACTACTGTTTCCACTCCCAGCAAGAATTAAACAATTTCTGAGCTAAGTACTACACCAGTGACTTTTCTCATTACTCAAAATAAGAATCACTTTTGGACTTCATTCTTTGTCAGACACCTCCCTCCCCTTCACGTTTGCTGTTGAACAATTTCAGGCTCACTAATCAGGGCATTAAAAAAATACACTACAAAATCTATAAATTAGGGAAATTTATTTCACAAACATGTACGCTGTAAGACTCACTTAAAAAACACATTCTTGGGGCTGACCCAGTGGTGTAGTGGTTAAGTTCGTGTGCTCCACTGTGGCGGCCCCGGGTTCGCAGGCCCAGATCCCGGGCATGGACATACACACCGCTCATCAGGCCATGCTGTGGTGGCATCTCATATACAAAGTAGAGGAAGACTGGCACAAATGCTAGCTCAGGGACCAACTTGCTCAAACAAAACGAGGAAGATTGGCAATGGATGTTAGCTCAGGGCCAATCTTCCTCACAAAAAACAACAACAACAACACATTCTTCTAACTTCTTCAAATTTTGAAAGTATTTAATTTACATACCACATTTCAGAATCACACTTACTAAGCAAAACTGGTTCGCTACTTTCTAACACAAACTTTCATTCATTTACAAACATGCATTGCCATATAGAGTCATCTACAAATATGCATTTCCTATCGAGTTCTGGTACATTAGAAGCTGGAACA
Organism: Equus caballus; assembly: GCF_041296265.1. Lineage (NCBI taxonomy): Eukaryota > Metazoa > Chordata > Mammalia > Perissodactyla > Equidae > Equus > Equus caballus. The sequence goes on from NC_091691.1 coordinate 51,232,367, forward strand.
AAGCAACGGAGCCCACTACTACAACCTACTCCTTCCACAACAAGGGAAAGTTTAAAGTTACTTCTCCACACCCCTGACAGGACAATCGAGTGACTTGGGGGGACAAATAAGACTATCTCTAGGGAAGAGTCAAAAGTGCCAGGTGGAGACTCCCATATCTAACAAAGCGGCAGACTAGACAATCTGAAAAATTCTACAAATGTTAACTTCAATCTACTCACACCCTCTTAAATGCATTCCCAAGAGAACAACAAGTAAGAGAAATAATCCTCCAAAGCCAAAAAATATCAAGGCAGTTCAGGTGCACCAAAGCTTTAGCCACTGTGGAGTGGGGATGTGAGTATCTGTTTCAATAAATTAAGATCATGAGTTTTAATGACCATACAGAGACAAAAAGTAAGGCCCTGGGCTCAGACAAAGCAAGATGTTAAAACTGAGACCTTCACATTAAGCCAGAACCCTCAAAGGCCAACAACCTTGGACAATTTCTGCTCACACAAAGAAAACAAGATCCTTGTCCATCTCACCTTGACTTTGTGCATCAGTTGTCTACCACTGCATGACAACCACCCAAAACTTTGTGGCTTAAAGCAACAATGATTTATCATTTCTCAGAATTTTGCAGGTTGACTGCATGGTCTCCTCATCTAACCTGTCACTCCTACAGCTGCAGTCAGTGGCAGCAGGAACAGCTGAAGATCCAAGATGCTCTCATTCACAGGTCTGCAGCTTTGGTGCTGGACCTCTTCCACATGACCTTCATTCTCAAGATGATTAGACCAGGTTTTCTTACATCTTCACTCAGGCCAGACTTGCATCATGGCCCAACAGCTCTTCCAGCCTTCCCCTTTATCCTCTCTTACTTTTTTTCACAGGCATTTTCCTATGAAATCCCTGTACAATTAATCTCATCTTGGTGTCTGCTTCTGGGAGGACTTGGATTAACACACTAATTCATAAAAAGGATAAACTAGGAAGTGATTATTTACTTAAGAAAATAATTCTATTAAATAATGAATCCCCATGGAGCATTCTTCCCTTTTTTAGTTTAAAATTTTTTAAACTTCAGGGGCTGGCCCCGTGGCCGAGTGGTTAAGTTCGCGCGCTCCGCTGCAGGCGGCCCAGTGTTTCGTTGGTTCGAATCCTGGGCGCGGACATGGCACTGCTCATCAAACCACGCTGAGGCAGCATCCCACATGCCACAACTAGGTGGACCCACAACGAAGAATATACAACTATGTAACGGCGGGGGGCTTTGGGGAGAAAAAGGAAAAAAATAAAATCTTAAAAAAAAAAAAATTTGAAACTTCAGAAAAGTGCTGACAATAACAATTTAAACACTTATATACCCAAAACTTGTAATGGACTAAATTTAGCACATTTTATGTGATCTGACTTCATTACAATTTTTCAGGAAAGATGCCTACTGAGTTAGACACAGTATAATTGGGTTAGTGTTCATCTCCCTAAATCCATAGGCTTTAGGACAACTCAGGAAAATTAGTCGTCTGATTCCTCAGTGTTTTGAATAAGAAAATGCTAGAGGATTACAACAAACAATCTATAACATGTACTGTTCGTTCATTTTTTATTTCGAGGTCATTTGTTTATGAGATTTCTTTAAAGATCCTATTAAATGTCTCTGTAAAGTTAGCATGGTGGTTCAGCAGCATTTTTACTCATTAGATAGGAAAATGTAAGCCTCAATACTCCCACTCGTCATGTCTTATACTGATTTGCCTACTTGGGTACCACGGGTGTCACTTACACCCATTATTTTTAAGAACAGTTAAACCCAAAAAGCTTTAAAGACCTAGATTTGAAAACAAAAAGAACATCTTCAAAAGAAAACTTGTTTCAAAGCAATGCTTTTATTGTGAATATTTCTTAATAGCAGAGGAAAATATAAGAACTTCTACTTTTTTACTCTAAATAAAAAATTACATTTTCAGAAAGCTTTGGGATCCTTCCCTTCAAAAAGAAATGTGTTCCACTATATGTGTAAATGAAGCGTAGTTTTTATTTCTAGCTTTCTATCAGTCCTGAAAAGATTTGTTCACTCCTCTTCTCCAAGTCTTTCTTGCTTTTTTCCCTTCACTCACTCACTCATTCACATATACAACTTGTTACTAAAAAGAAATCTAGATGTAGTCCATTATCCAGTTATGTTGACCATGTAACACTAAAATTCCAGAAATAAAAATTTGATTCACATCTGTTTGGAATAACAATAAAAGTAAATACCATTTTTTAATTCCACACCACTCAACTTCTTTCTAAATTTTGTTGAAGGTGCAGCTTTAGGCAGATTTCCTTGAATATAATCTCCTACCCGTTTCCTCATTAGGACACCCCTGTAAATGCCAAAAATGTTTATAAGTTGAAGAACAGGGCTTTTTATTCATGAATGTGTTTGTCATAAGCCTGAGTGGTTCCAGATACAACTCTGCTTCCAATTCCTCTGTACTGTCTTCAAAGCTAGACTTTCTGCTTTCTTAAGGGACGTTTTATTCTGTCACCCTACTGAGTTTCCTTCAGCTATGACTTTTGGGTTGGATATCTATAAGAAACACAAGGAAGATGACCAAAACTCAGAGACATGGGCAGGAATCTCTGACATCATTGCCCCTCAAGCTAACATCTTTCCTCCAAAGAGTGCTGAAGAATTTGCGTTTAGTCATTTCGAGAGCAATGCCCTCAAAGGTTATTATCTTAGTCCGTTCGGGCTGCTGTAACAAAATAATCACAGGTTGGGCGGCTTATGAACAGTGAAATTTATTTCTCACAGTTCTGAAGGCTGGAAGTCCGGGATCAATGCACCAGCCTGGTCCTTTGGTGAGGGCCCTCTTTCTGATTCATAGCCGGCGCTTTCTCTCTATGTCCTCACATAGTAGAAAGGGTGAGGGAGCTGAATTCCTTCCTTAAGAAAGGCTTCCAAAGGCTTCAGATGAAAGCGGAGACCTGTGTCAGAAACACGGCTCTCTCCATCTGGTTTGTGCCTCACACACAGCCAGGCCTCACTGATCCCCTGGCAGGTCTTCAATGCAGGCTCCACGTGCCTGTGGGGCACCGCTACTGTGTTAACAACTCTGCCCTCCTCACTGGTGACTTGTGCAGAGTCAATCACACTACCTGGCCTCAGTGACTGGTCTAAGGGAATGGGCACATGGCCTATGCCAGGTTCCCATTCTCACCTGGAATTTTCTAACTGAATCTAGGATAGAAGATTCTCCTTCCTCTTGAGTTGGGATGCTATAAGTCTGCAAGCCCAGAGTTAACTAAGGCTATGTGCTCTGATATATGGGAAAAGCTCATGTGAAGTAGGAGGAAATGAAGTAAACATAGGGAATTAAACCCAAAAAAATGGAGAGAGCGCTTTGAAAACTTTATCTTGGTCCAGCTGTCCTTGAGATAGCTCTTCCCTATCCTTTTCATTGTTGGTCACATGAACTAATTAATTCCCTATTTTTGTTAAAGTTTGTGTAAGTTAGGTTTCTGAAACTTAGAATGAAGGAAACTAATGTTTTCTGCTTTGTATGCATAGATAAAGCCACACTCCTAAACAAATTTTTGTGTGTAAGATCATGGGCTAATTCAATGTTTATTGAATTTCGTATTTGAAATGAAGATCTCAGTATTTCCTTTTATCACACTTAGTTGACAGTATGGTATTCTTGGCATATCTTCTTCTCATAATGAATACATAGTATCACAATCTGCTACTATAACAGAAAGAAAATAATAATTTTGGAAACCAAAATGCTGTCTCTCTTTCTGTGTTGTGAATGGGGTTGGGATGAGGGGATAAACCTCCATTTTGCTCTGTTCCTCCTGAAGCGTTAGATGGATCAGGATGCTTAGCATAGTCCCATAACAGTCTTCAGACACACAATGGACATCCAAGACCTGAGTTTGGAGCTAGAGACTGGTGAAAGCTGAGCTCATCTGTACATAAAAGGAACAGGAATTGAGGACAGAGAAATAAGACAAAAAAGGAAAAGATGAGAGTAGAAACGAAACAACCACCCCACACACACTGGGAAACAGGAGCCATGTTGTCCTATAAGGCTCTTTTAAATAGGGTGAAGCCGAATATTTAATTTGATAAGTTATCTCCGGCCTGAAGTTATAGTATAATTAGGGCAACCATATAATTTGTGACTCAAACTTGGGCCCTTTGAGAGTGAAAAGGGGTGCAGTGTCAACAGATATAAACCAGGGCTGTCACATCCAAACCAGACCCAGGGTTCCCTCAAGCATAAACTTCTTGTCATTATCCTCATTTTCAGCAAAGTTGGCCAAACCCAGATGAACTGTGTGAGGTTTTCATAGGGAAACTCAAAAATAAGTAAAAAGAACTCTGCTTCAGATTTTGGATGGTGAGTGTTGAATAGGAACAACTTTCCCATGATTTCCAGCACTCCGTCCACTACACTACCCCACGGGGAGAGGACTGAGAGCTGGTCTTGGTGACCAAGAGAGAGGCCGGGTGAAGATGCGCAGCTCTCACATGTGGATTTGGAATCAGCCAACCATCTGAACTCCAGCCAACAAACTGGTTACATCATGTTCCACCTATGTTGCACTTTCTTTTTCACCATTCAGAGATTAGATAGGAATTAAAAGTATTCTCACATGGAAAACTGAAAAGTTTTATTTTAATTTAAAAAATGTAACAGAGTCCTCTTTCCCTATGGCACCTCTTGCTAACTTCTAGAGTTTCACCCTTCACTCATCTAAAAAAAGGCAGAACAAAATTTTGAGATGTTGCCAGAGTTCCCAGGTCTACCCTGGTGGCCACACAGTTTCCAGTGTGTGAGAATATGGCAAGAGCATTCCTTGTGGCTGACAGTGCACATACCTCTGATTGTTACAGTCTGTCAAGAAGACACAAAGCAGAAAAAAAAATTTGGTGCAATGATTATCATGAGCTTTGCTTCCTCATTCTCAAGCATGAACACAGAAGTGTAGTAGAAAGAATTAGGACTTTCATTCAGACAGACCTGGGTTTTGAATTGTAGCTCCATTATTTACCACTAGCCCTTATAAATTAACCATCACATTAACTACCTTACCTGAATCTGTTTCTTCATCTTTAAAATGGAATGATAGCACCTAACCCACAAGGATATTATAAACATTAAGTCAGTGTATCAGACACCTATTGTGCCTTACCCCACATTCTCTTGGAATAACTTTTTTAATCCAGCCATTGGGCAGATTCACACAGTATATGAGCTTCATGCAAAATAATCCGACAGCCAAAGAGAGCTACATAATTTGGAGGGCCTAGTGGAAAATTAAAATGAAAGGCCCTTATTCAAAAATTAAGAATTTCAAGACCACGACATGAGTGAATTAAACCAAGCACAGGCTGGTTTAACCTGTGTGGTTGCACATGTTGCATGCCCATGGAGCCGGCCCTGCTGCTCCTCTGCTCCACTGTATCAGTCACCTCTCTTTCTGTCCCAGGGCTTCTCTGACACTGTGGTATTCACACATGCGCAAACTGAAAGCCTGAGTGAATTACAACCCCTGGGGAAACACTGGAACAATGGAGGATGGAAGCCAGTGAATAAAGGCCACCCTCCTCTGCAACTCATGTGGACAATTCAGAGGTGCATTCTACATGGCTTCTCAGACAGTCCAGTAGGGTCCAGCTTTAGCTGTCCACAGTGGTAAACAGCCTGATGATGAACCCATTAATCGGCCTTCCCTCTTTCCCTTACCTGCACACAAGGTCCTGTCTCAGACTCTGCTGCCAGTCTTAGACAAAGGCACAGTTTTGGTAAGACACCTAGCTTGTCAAAGTTCTTCCTCTCCCCTTCCGAGATGCAAGAGTCAGTGCCCAGAAGAGAGAAGTGACAAATTCTGACCACAGTCCAGTAAAAGAAAACAAAAAGAGAACTCTATGCTCCTTCCACCCTTCCATCTTCTCAGTTCACCCCTTTCCCTAGCCATCCACCCTTCTTTGCCTTAACATCATATACTCATATTTTCTTTAAAACCCATCTGGTTACTCCTTGATACAAGATTCTAGAGATTCCATTTATTGAAGTCCTGTTTTCCCTGACAGTCGTTTGGCCTTGATCCTGTAATAATTTCACTGGAAGAGAGAACATGATCATAACTCAGGCTCTGAATGAGGAGGAAGAACAAAATTCATTATTTTACCAATAATACAATAAACTAATTTAAAGGAAGGAAAGTACTCTCAAGACACCACTTTAAAAGAATAAAGGACAGTTGGATTTGGGGCTAGCTAAGAACCACATACTGATAACTATAAAAAATTTATATTTTACTTGTTTTGTATCATATGTTACAATATTGTACTTTGTTCTCCCAAAATAGTATCCTTTCTTTAATATCTTTTATTCATCATCATAGTTATTCAATAACCTCTCTAAGGAGCCATATTAGAACAGGAAAATTGTATAAAACAGCAAAATGACCTTGATTGACCCTCCTCCAATCTGGGTTTTGCCACCCACTAGACGCCCACTCTAAGGCAAATTTCAGTAAAACCCCAATAATCCAACAGGCTCCAGACTGATACCGTACCAGAATCAGTATTGGATTTTTCTATACTACTGAGTATTCACTACTGATACCGCAGATACCAAAATATATCTCAGTTTTCACTATCAAATCTGCAATATAACATTTCGATATTTTATTATAAACACAGAGTACTGTAAGTAGCCAACATAATAGAAGAGTAGATTCTAGAAACCACTGAATACATGGACTATCAACACACTAGTAAATCATTACCTATAAATATTATAAATAGCATAAATATTAGCTTGATTTTTCACAGTGTACTTACTAATACATTAGTATATAATATGCCTTATGAACTATAAGCAGACGTACTACTTCAGTAACATAATTCATCAAATTTTAGAATCATTTATTTAATGCCAAATTTATTTACTCCTGGGCTTTTTCCCCCTCTTCCTCATTCATACCTTGTGGTATTTGTGGACAACAGTTTGAACAATTTTTTCATCAACACCTCTTAAGACGATAATTGATCTTTTGTCTCAGTGTAGGATATTTCATATAAAACTGTAATACTAAATTTAATTTCTGCCTTGCATATGCTTTCATTATTTTTAGTCTCTGAGGCATCATCAGCAAATCTTCTTGTTGCTCTCATTCTGTCAGTTTACCATTGAATCTATAACCACAGAGAGCTTGCAGAGTTAATTAAAAAGCTAAACATAAGGATTATCTAGCTTCTTTTCAAATAAAGAACTATTTTTAGCTAAAATCTAAACCACTCAGATCTCTGCACTAAAGAATGACACATTTTTCAGTTTTGATTTAACCTCTCCAAGCCTTAGTTTCAGTTTCCTCACCTCTCTAGTGGGGAGACTGATACCTACTTCTCAGTCCTAACAAATGAAGAGTGCCTAGTGTTAAAGGGGAGCTCACTGTTTCAGATACATAAGGACATAACACAGAACAAAGCCTAAACCAAATCACAATTTTTAATTAAAAAATAAGAATTCCTGGGGCCGGCCTCATGGCCTAGTGGTTAGGTTCAGCGTGCTCCATTTTGGCAACCTGGGTTCACTTCCCGGGTGTAGACCTACACCACTCATCAGTGGCCATGCTGTGGCAGCGACCCACATACAAAATAGAGGAAGATTGGCACAGACATTAGCTAAGGTGAATCTTCCTCAAGCAAAAAGAGGAAGATTGGCAAAAGATGTTAGCTCAGGGTGAATCTTCCTCAGTAAAAAAGAGAAAAGAAAGGAATTCCCAAATCTAAATGCAAATACAGTTCTTTAAGAAATTAGCAGTTTCTTAGAAGAAAGGAGTTTATTCTTCCAGGTAGCTGCAAATTTTCAACACTCATTTGTCTCCATTCTTTGTAACACAATCGAAGCCTTCTCCGTATGTGGAACCACAGCAGTTTCCATGAATAAATCAACCAGAAAGAGGCCCTTAGTACAGCGTGCTGTTATACAGATGTCTTTTGAATGATTCCTCAACTCTATCAGATGTAGCCAAGGAAAAAGATTCTTAACCTCAATATATACAAATATTCAAAACTAAGTTTCTGCTCTCATTCTCAAAAGTGAGCATCATATCCTTGTCTAGTGTTGGGCAAATAATAGGATTAACTGAGAAAAAAAATCACAGGCAGTGTATTCAGTCCACTAATTTAGAGAGAATTTCAAAAAGATTGATAAAGAAAAGACCAACAAACAAGTAGGAAAATTGCCAAATATATGAACAGTCAGTTTACAGAAAAGGAAAGACAGAATGGTTCTGGAGTATATGAAATAATGTACAACTTAACTCAAAATAAGAGAAGTGCAAATTAAAACAACACTCAGCCACAATTCTTCAACTATTAGATAGGCAATGAACAAAAAGTTTAATAACACACTGTGTTGGTAAGTTTACGGGGAAAAAGGCAATATCATAAATTGCTGACAGGAATGTAAATTGATTCAATTCCTATGAAGTGTGATTTTGCAATATGTATCAGGTAATCTCCTCTTAAACACAGAAAATTCCTTTTCTTGGAATTTATCCTGTACATATGTTCAAACATGGGCAAAATGACATATGGATAAGATATTGTACTACAGCATTGTTTGATATTGTAAAGATTGGAAACAATCTACACATCTATAAATGGATGACCGGTTAAATAAACTATGATATATCTACTCAACGAAATATTCTGCAGCTGTAAAAATTAGAGGATTCTCTTTTTGTAACAACATGGGATGACTTCAAATGTTGAGTTTTTTAAAACCACACAAGGTTCAAAATCATGTGAAGAGTATGCTACCATTTGTATGAAAAGAGAGGCAGGGAATATCCACATGTATATTTATTTGCATACGCATAAAATACTTCTGGGAGTATATTTAAAAAACTGATAGCATTGTTTGCTTCCAAAGAGGAGCCGTGGATGGCTGAGGAATGGAATGGAAGGGAGATTTTCACTATAAGCCCTTTCATAATTTTTGAATTTTTGAATCATGTGGATGTATTTCTCGTACAAAAATCAAAAAATTTAGATTTAAAAAAAGAAAAAGCTCTGATCACTGGTTCTATCTCAGCCTCTGTGGTCTGAAATCACCTCCTTCTCTGTAGCTCATTTTTCCCTTCAAAAAATAAGGAAGTTAGAGTGGCAAATCTCTAAGGTCCATCTAAGTATAGAGTTTTAGGCATGTGTAAGAAACCATAGCTTCAGGGGAAAAAAAATAGAATAAAACTCATGTATTTCATATATAAAGCTTAATGGTAGCTCTGACCAACACAATCGTGATTCATTTCTTCATAATCATATAGCAAAGCCCAGATCCTACACAAACAGTCTCACTCTCTTCTTACAAACGCATGACATCAACATAGTCTTTATGAAATTCAGAGGTATGCCAGCAGAGCCCCTGTAACCACATGTCAAGCAAACGTGGGATACTGAAGACAGACGGCTCTCACTTTTTAATGCAGCCCACTTAAGGAATGCCAAAGACCATCTCCCCCATTCTCACTGTCGTGTACATCTGCTTCATTCAATAGAGAAGTATGCTGGTTTATATCTGTGCATACACAACTGAGTGGTGTATATGCAACTTAATGGTTGGCATATACAACTGTATATATATATTATGTATATATACAAATATATGTAATATATACATATATTATAAAACATTATACATTATATATAATATGTAATTATATATTATTTATATATAATAAATTATATGATATATTAAAATATATTATATATATAATATGTATGCCTTTACCTTAAGGAAAATTTACATATACTAATATATATTATTATATTAAGGTAATAATTTACCTTAAAGTCTACATATGGTGGAAACTAAGGTCTAAGAATAAAGTTGTTGCAAATATGCAACACTCTACACCATAAGGTTAATGAAACAACTCACAATACACTACCAGTAATTTATAATTACAAAGCAAAGGAGCACCAACCAAATACCACACTCAAGAAAACAGGGACGATATAGGGATAACTAAGAGTTTCTCCTTGATATTATGGGAATTACAACCACCTACATGGGAATAAGTGCAATAGGAGTTTTGTAAACTTGCCAAGAACTATATGGTAGCTAGACTCTTTAGCCACAAATATATTGAATTACAGACTTCTGACTACCTGTTAATTTTCCTTTATGAAAACCAAATTTTAGTCAACTTTAATAACCCCTCTAATAGATTATTGATAACCAGCCTTCACTTACAACCTAAAAATGCAAGTCTTTAGAACATGTCATTTGCCCTCATTTTCCTCATTTGTAAAATAGTAACAATATTTACTCCTACGTCATAAGATTATTTTGAGGATCAAATGATAAAAAGGATTGTAACAATATTTTATAAACTGTGATGGGGTTAATACATTTTGCAAATGTAAATTATCATTATTAAATCCTAAGATGGCCCTGGCTGCAACAGCGATGCAACCTTCAGCTGCCATGGACAATAACTGTTGAATTGTTAAAGGTCTCCAAAAATCCTCATAAGACTGGGGAATTTTGACAAATGTTAATGTTTAGTTAAGTAATTGAAATTAAAGTTATTTATAAAAGATTGTTCAGAATATTACATATTGAGAGTGAACTGATAGATTTCTATAATATGCATATATTTGATCAATACAAATTTCCTAACAAGTGTGGTTTGCTGGTGCACTCAGTCTCCAGTTTCTGATACACAACTGTTGAGGAAGCAAAACGAGCCAAATTTTCACATTCTCTGCTTGGGAAATATGCCCTGTAGATATTTAATAACACATTCTCCTTTTTTCCAAATCATTATATTAGTATATACAAACTTACCTTCAGGATCTGTTTTAATTACAAATGTGTCATGCATAAAACATGTGGAATCATTTCAATATGTTCATTATCCTTTGCCCCATTCTTCACTTCACGAGGCAAGTTTAATTGTGGTACATTCTTCAACTCTTCTTTAGTCTTCAGATTTCAGAGATATTGGTTCAGCTGAAATTTACAGAAAATAGTCCTCTGGCATGTTACCCCTGATTGGGTTCCACTTGAGAGGACAGTATTAATCAATGTACTGGAAAACACGTAAGCACCGAAGCTATTAAATCCATGCGCCATCCCAAAGGGCTCTGATTATGGAAATAGATTCACATATTTTAGTGATAATATTATCAGCCACAATTCTTTCTGAAATGAAACCTGAAGCAGTCATGCAGATTAGCACCGGTTTAACATTTCGAAACTTTGTTTTTAATCAGGCTTTGGAGGAAATGATTGCAGCTCCCTGCTTACTTATTCTCCCTCCTTCACTAGGGTAACATGAAGCTTAATTAGACTTACGTTAAGGCTTTTTGCTCCTCTGAAGTTTAGGTTTCTACGAATATTGAATCATTAAATAATTGCATTGAAAACATTTAAAAAATCCTTTCCCCAAATCAAAAGAGATTCTAGAAATCCCAAGCTACCTGAGGCTAGAGGGATCGAAATGTAATTAGTTGGTAGATACACTAATATTTATTTGAGACAATGGACCAGAAGTTGATTCTCAGATGAGGAACCAAAATAAAAAGCCACGGAGAATGAAAATAAAGAGGCAAACTTGTAAAGAAAGCTAGAGAACTTTGGGAGAAAAACAAAAGTAAGAAGGTACTAGAATTGGCTGGTGGTGTTAAACATGGAGGGCATCTTAGCTGATTTTTTATAAGGGCTAGATGCCCTGAGGAGAGAGGGTCTAATTGAATTGGCATTCAAGGAGCTGAAAGGAAAGCAATTTTGACCAGCCACCAAAAAGTGGTTTTGAGACCCAGACAAAAGAAAAACTTCCTTTCCCAATAAGGAAAGATGAGACCAGAGAGAAATAGCTCTGTCCTTATACTAGAGCAATTGTTTTGTATCCTTTTTGCCACCAAGACACATATGACAAATGATGTCTCCATATAAGACACATCCCCGACAAGCACAAAAAACCTAGGATGTTAGACATGTGCAATTTTTCACCAGATTTCATCCCTCTCTCTTCAACTTTAGAATTCCAATGTGTGACTTGCCATCTTTGTGGGATAAGCACTCTAATGTGTGGGGAAAGTTAACTATTCATTACTTGGAATACACCTTACAAATGATTTAGACACCTCAGGTTGTTACCATACCCAAGCACAGGTAAGACAAATTAGGAAGGGCAATTGGAAATTCCTAGAGAAAGCCAAGGCATCGATACTTGTCAGTAATCTTATGATAGCCTGAAGGTTCAAAGGATTCCATATTCCCCAGAGACTCTCTGGATCTGAGCCCTGTTACTCTCTACCAGAAGCCAAGCTCTCTCTACTGAACTCACACTACCTTCTGCTTTGAGGGCAGGAAATCAGAATAAACAAAATCCAGTTCAAATTTTTAAAATTACAACCTATGCATTTTAAATTTTGGAAACATTCTGAAAACGTACCAGCTCACCCCTTCTAACCACCAAACATAGAATTTTTTAAACAATGCTCTACAAAGGGTAGATTGTGAAAACAAAAAGTTGGCCACCCAGGGAACTTGCTTCTGATTTGGATCTGGTCAAAAATATGAAACAAAAAACCCACACAGGGTATTGAAATAAACAGAGAAAGATCAAAAAGTCTTTCTGATTTCACATGTTTTAGGAAGATTATTTTCTGTTTATGTCTCTTATCTGAGATGCAGTACTTATTGTCATTACTATTCAGACTGGTATTGAATCACATACTCCTTTGCAAGTTTATTTCTAATTTTTCTGCTTTGTCTTATCTCTCCAAATAGATTGCAAATTCCAGATAATCAAGATTGTACCCCTCTCAGTCCTTTAAGCAATGTTAGGCACCAAGAAGCCATTCTGTTAAATTCTTATATGATTAATTAATTAAGTAAACTTAATTAATTCCTACATTTCTCTAACATTGCTTTCTTGCCATCTATTATTTTCTGTGGATTTATATAAATGTTATTACAATGAAAGTAAAACAAAACAAATATATGTATGTATATGTATGTGTGTATATATAACACCTTAAGGCAACTGGCAGATGTCTTAAACTGGGAATTAAGAAAAATATCTCTGCTTTTAATTAGATACATCATCAAAAATTAAATAAATTTTTAATCTTGGACAGCAACCGCTTTTAGCATGAGAATATTGGTGAGCTCTTAGGATAAACAGACCAAAAGGCACATCTGATTATAAGGAATCTTTTTGTTCTACATATTAAACTCCTAATGACGTAAGTTTTATTTATTTTAATATATCATTCTAATGGTTTGCTTTTGCATCAATTTTACTATTGAAAGTTATCTTACTTGCTTCTAGTGTCACTTCCTTAAAGAAAGCTCTTATCAAGATAAGTCTGAAAAAATATAAATCTAAGCAAGACAACTTAGAGTAACTTATAGAAGGTTGCATTTATAGTGACATTATTAAATTCAAAATTAAAAGTGAGCAGTGCCTAATCTCATGTCCCTGGCCAGTCTTACAGAAATCCCAACCTAGAAAACATCACAAAAGCCAGCAACTTGATTTCTAATGTTATGCTCATTACAGGGAAAATTACAATGAGGAAAAGAGATCAACAAAAAACCATGTGTAAGTAACCTGAATTCCTCAAGGAACAGAGAAAAATATTAGGTTAGATCAATGGTTCTCAATCCTTGCTGAAAGTTGAAACCCGAGAAGCTTTTAAAAAATACCAATGCTTGGGTCCCAGCCCCAAAGATTCTAATTTACTTTGTCTGGGAGGGTCCCAGGCAAGCAGTTTTAAAAGTTCCTCAGATGACTGTAACGTGCAGCCAGAGTTGAGAACCATTAAGCTAAGTAATATAAGATTACAAATAAGCTTTCTAAAAAAATTCTTACATTTTCCCTCTGTCTACTTCCAGTGCTAATTCAGGCAAAGTTTCAACTACTCTTTCAGGACAGCCCGCTTTACACAGACTTAAACAAAAATCAACACATCCACTCACACAAACCTGTAGGTTTCCCGTGAAAACCATCTGTCAAAACTATACTATGTGTAGGGGTTGGCCTGGTGGTGCAGCAGACCAATCTTCCTCAGCAAAAGGAGAAGGATTGGCAGCGGATGTTAGCTCAGGGCTAATCTTCTTCTTCAAAAAAAATTATACCATGTGTAGCTAGAGCCAAAATTGTAAAAACAAAGTTTATAAATAACGTTAATTCTTTAATTCTCTTGAACTTCCATGGACTCTTTTGGACTGAAGTGATAAAAGCTAAATCAATCTAATTTAAGTAAAAGAAAAACAGGGAGTGGATTTATCAGCTAGAAAAGACCCTAATAGATCTAGCATTAGCACGCTAGATCCAGGGCCCAAACAATATCACCAAGACTTGCTTTTTCTCTCTCACACTCCCTTCCTCCTGTTCTTAGCTCTGCTTCTCTCTAGATGTTGGTCTCATTCTCCCTGTCAATGAGCATCCTCCAAGTGCTACCCCAGGTTCATATCTTTGCAGCATCCTGATCTCAAAGACAAAAGATGGTATTTCCCACTCCTCCAGAAGAAAAGTCCCAGACAATGACTCTGATTGCCCCAAACCGGATTGCAAGCCCATTCTAAAAGTCTCACAATATTATCCATCTACAAATATATCACTCGACAGTCAAATTGAGTTTTAAAACACTAATAGGAATGAACACAGGAAAGAAGTAGAGACAGCAGAAGACCAATCTGGAGAACTCTATGTTTGTCTGGAGCAAAATATATCTTACAGGAGATACAGTAGTTAAATTATAGAAATAGTCAAAGGTCATATCAAGGACAGACTTTTATCATAAAGAGATGAATTTGATTTTGATTCTGAGAGCTAAGAGGGCCACAAAAGGATTTCAGCAGAGGAATGAGATGATCAGATTTGTTTAGGAAGATTACTTCAGCATGTGGGGAGAAATTGAAGAGAATGCATTTTAAAAATAGAAACCAGTTAGAAGGATATTGCAGTTGTCCACATGAAAAGAAATCTAAACTTGCAGTGAGGCAATGATAAGATAAACAGAAGCATGAAATGGACTCAAAAGACTTTAAGGAGATGGTATCTACAGTAACCAGATTGTGTATGGTGTGCTCAGAAAAGGAGAAGATTCAGGATGACTCACTGATTTCTGGCTTGGGGAACTTGGAGGATAGTGATGCTATTAACTAAGGGAATTCAGGAATAGAGGCAGATTTTGAAGGAATAGATTATAAATTCAGTTTAACTAAACTAATAAATTCAGTAAACTAGAGGATAGGATATCTACAGGATAAAAATGGAGGTCAGTTCATACTGTAAATTCAGCTGTAAGATCAACGTTAATTGTAAAGTCATGGTGTTAGATGATTAGTGTATAGATAATTAGTCACTACTCACGACAAAGGCAGAACAAGGAGCAATGAACAGGCTGGTGAGCCATATGACATTTTTAATAAATGTAGATGAGGGGCACATTAGCATATAATCCCAACTAGAATGGTGTAAAGGTTATTCTAACCAGACGGCATGAGCCCTAAGGGAGGTCCAACTTGAGAGGAAGAACAAATGTTTTGAAGTGGTAGTAAGAACAAAACGGATGCAGACCTCGCCCCTTCCCAAACCCTCAGTAAGAGACCGGGCTTGGTCTTGGGAGAAAAGAAGAAAAGAAGCCAAAGAAGGAGCAGACAGACTCTCCTTCCGCGGGCCCCTGCACAACGGGCATTCACATGCGGCCTAGGTTCAGCCAACTCCATGTCCCACGCTCCATCTTGAGGCATTCGCATAAGGGTGCAGCCAACTTGAGACATTCTTCAAGGCACAGGCAGCAGTGTAAATGATAAGCAGGACATGAGGCATATTATAAACGTTCAGTATTCCAATAGATGATCTCCCCTAAGCATCAATAGGGTAGGAAAGGACTCCCAATACTCACTTCAAGCCTAAAGGTATCGTTTTCTGTCATGTGAATGTATTCTTTTGTCTGCTCAAATTTGACAATTTGGGCGAGGGAAGGTAGCAGGGAATGGAGAGGTACAACAATTTGAAAAACAGCACCCGGTATAATTGTAAACATAAAACATGTTGCTATTTTTTTAACTCTAAAATATTAATTTCCACATATATTTTATTATTAAACTAGAACACATGGATGGCTTAGAGTCCAACGGTAGCAGTGACAGAGGTTGTGACCCAGTGGCAGCTCCCTAAACAAACTGACCAGTGCCGCACTTGGGCTGTGAGTCCAGCTGTAGCTGCCCAGCTTCCATTGGAGCCTGTCCATTTTCTGAGTCTGGTTCTCAAGTCTTCCCATTACTGGATTTCTTTGCAATAAATCCCTTATCTGCTCAAGTTAATCAAAGTTGGTTTCTGTTGTTTGCAACCAAGAACTCTAACAGCTACAGATGACAAGCACTTTCTGAAGCCAAATGGAGGGTACAGTATGCTATAGTCCCTGGCTCTGTTAAGACCCCCTAAATTGTAGCATTAGGAGTTTCACTGAGTTTCTAAACATAAAAGCAGAAGTTCAAAGGAGAAAAGTGTTGTGACAAAATTAAAATTAAAGTCAAAATATACCATAACTAAAATTAAAAGGCAAACAAAGAGTACATAAGAAAATGTCAGTATCCTCAGGCTTTCCGAAACTAGGAATAGCTCCTTTCTCTGGTCAAGACTCTGTTGGTTGTTTTAATCCTCATAAGAAAGAATTACATAAGAGACAAAACTCGTGAAAAGATTTTACTCTCATTATTTCTTACCAACGCAGGCCTAGTAGTACTCGCTGCCCAATTCCTACCCTCTGCTTGAAGGTGGGATTCTACAACCGTGTAAACATTCCTGGGTTTGAAAAGTGGTGAAACTCCCTTGTCAATGAGTTTCCTGGGCGAGTGACAGAGGGATGGTCCTTGACTTGACAGAGTTAAGCCTCCACAGGTGGGACAACAGTCCTACCTGGGCAGAGGGTGGAGGGCAGGAGTAGGAAGAGGATAACGTTCCCATTCCACTGACAGTTTCACTCAGGCAAGAAGTTATGATTCCAATTGTATATCTAATTATAATTTTCTTTTACCTTACATGGGCTACCAAAGGAAACATATACAAAGCAAACAACCATGATTGCTAAACGAAAGGGCTTTTAGCAGGAGATGAGTAGACTTTCCATGTTTCCTCATGTTGATCACACGGCCCCTCTCTGGGAAGGGCACAAAGACCATGGTTGCCTCACTTAGGCCCTGCAGGTCATGCTCACAGTCTAGTCATGCCACCTGCTTTCCATGAAAAGGAAAAATTATTTCACGGGTGTCAGGTCTCATGGAGGAGACTGTCCCAAGGTTCTTCCTATCTATATAAAATCACTTTTGTCTTTGCATCGTGAACTCTCACATTTTGGACTCAGTTTCACTCCCGCAGCAGTAACCTTAATGTGACTGATTATGATAATTAATACATCAGACTCCAGTGAGCTCAGCTTTAAAACTGTAGGATCCTTTGGCGTGATAAGCAATCCTGTTATCTGGAGGATTCCAGCACGTAGGAGATCTAAAAGGCACAGTGGAAACGCTGGCACAGAGGGCAGTGGAGGGAATAGTCTGAGAGGAAAGGGCTGCAGCACAAAGCCAGATTGAAATAGCCACATTGGGAAGGCCTAAAGGGGCCGACATTTCAAGGGACATGAAAGATGACAGAGCTGAGAGGCAAAGTGAGATTAACTAGTCACAGTTCTGACTGGAATACATCACACGTTCCAGTGCTGAGACGGAGTAAAGTACGGAGTGCTGCCTTTGTCATTGCAGTCCAGGCAAAAATCTCTAACCTACAAAGCACTTACCTGATCAGGGCGCTGAACTGAACATTGGTCATAAATAAACAAACAAACAAACAAAAAGTTTTATGCTTTAGCAAATTACAGCTGCTAATGGACGAGTCACCAGGCAAGAGTGAGGCCCATATCAGAATGGCATTAACCAACATTCTGGAGACCTTTTAAGGAAGCAGAGGAAAATGGCAGTAAGGTGATGCTCTCCATCCTCACTCTCAAACACACATGACTCCTGGTCTACTTTTATCTTTACACGGAACTTTTCAAGTTTGCCTCTACTCTGTACTCCGTAAATCTGGCAATTATAAATTGAAAGCCCAGGAGGCCAAGGACTGTGTCTGTCTTGACCTACACCATGTCCTCAGCACATAGCACAGTGCCTGATAAGCAGGTATGTAATTGTTGAACTAATAAATCAAGTAGATTGTTGCCTCTAGTGCCAAGCTCTATCATCGTATCTTCCACTTTATCAAGATGTACTGAAAATTTCAAAAGAAAACTTCTAAAATAGTCTCTTGTCATTTTTTAGGCCCTTTTTCTTGGGTATGTGCAAAAATATCACATCACAGATTAAGGACTTAGAATAAACTCTAGCAATTGAAATTACAAGTAGGATACTAAGAATATTGCCAAAATAAAGTATATCAATACATGAAACCTCCTAAGTTTCGCCGAGGTGGGGACAAGCTCCAGATATTCATTTCATCCCTATTGGCACTACGTTTCTCTCAGGTGAATGCATTTTTTGCTACATTTGGACAGAGGCGGGTATTTAGGAGTGGGTGGTGTATGACTACCTGAACAATAGCAGTTGTATAATTTTAAACAGAAATGCCTTGACATTTATAGGAGAAAGTTTTCTAAAATATTAATTTCCACAAATATTTCAGCAATAAACTGTGGAACACTGGAAAAAATATGACATGAAAAACTTGAATGGTAACATTAGAAATTCAGTGAAATTCTAATTAAAGTACATTTTACATAATAACAATTCTTACCAAGATATGTCCTTTAGTAAATGCTTGTGAAAACTTTGGAGAAATGGATACAGATTTGTAGCCCATAAACACTTCAGAAAATAATTACTTCTAAGTATAAAAAACCCTGACTAATACTCTCCCAGTATTGTAAATTCTACTACATTAGCAACTTTAAATGATTTGGAAACTTACATTTACAATTGAGCTAATATTATAGAACAGCTGTAGAGTTATTCAAATTACTAATTTTCTTCAGTTAATAAATATGGAAGAAAACAATTTTACTTAGAAAAGATTTTTTTCCCCAGTGAAGAAAATAAGAGCATTCACACTTTCAGTAATCTGCCCATCTTTAACAGTCTTCTAATCTTTCTGCTCCACTGAAATGGCTTTTTCTCAGGAAAGTCATTAATGTTATTGCAAAATTACATCTTCCTTAATATTTCTGAAACTCTGAATCCTCTGCTAATCCCTTCCTTCTGGAAATCTTTTTTTCTCTTCCATTTGTGGAGAAAGGAGAAGTGGGTTTGCAAGCTGACTCTGCATGTAGATAAGACAGTAAACAAGTCAACCTCTCCGGACGGCATAAGTAAACAAGGAATAACGATATCTACCCTACAGGCTTGTCATGAGGAAACTGTATGTAGCAGTTCTTTCTAAACTGTACAGTTTTACAGATTATTAATATATTCTATTTGGCAACTAAAATTTCAGCTCACTCCATCAAAGATTTCTCTTCCCTACATTCACCTTCAACTTTAATGCAAACACATGCAATCCAGCATTAACCACATATTTACTGAGTTCCTACTATGTACAAAGCATTGTGCTAGGAGCTAAAGATAGAAAAGGGAATTGTCAAGGAGGAAAGAAAAAATCATTATGGGCTTAGCTGTCCCATTGTATTTAACAGAATGGAACAACCTTGAGATATGTTGTACACAAGCATAATCAAAATGCTTGACATTCTTTTAACCTAAGCTTTTGTTCTCATTTTTCTCTCCTTATATTCATTCACTTGCTAAATTTCAAGAATGCCAAGAGAGGAAACATATATTTTATTTAATTAAAAGCCTTCAGAGCACTGAACTTGCTACAGTACATTGTGTCCTCAGAGACAATAAACCATCCTTCCCATCAATATGTTCAAAATCATAGTGCAACGTAATATCAAATGTATTTCTTAGTCTTAACAATGGAAAGGTTGACAGAATCTCTCAAGTCCCTGATTCCTCCATTAACAGCCTAACTTCATCAGAGATTCATAAGAGCATGTTCCTGGTCCCAAGCCCCTTCTGGTGAGCTCTGACAGACTGTCTGCAAATGCAAAGACTACTTTGCGAAGGCTAGAGTCAGACTCTTCCTATGTCCTCTGTACCCTACCCTAGTGCCTGCCTGGCTTTCTGAGGGTGAAAGTGAAAGGGGAGGCAGTCCTGCGCCCTTCTTACCAGCCATATTAAAGAGAAGAGAGGGCAAAGGAACGGAAGGCGAGAAGAGATCCAAAATAGATGAGCACTCCCAAAAAGTCAAGTGATAAAAACACATTCAAGCTCTTTATTTTTCCCTCTGAAACTTTCCCATTTATGCCAAGTTCTGCTTTACAGTCTAGTTGCATGCGCCTGAAGACTCCATTACAGATCTGCGTTACTTTTCCATAGAGGAGGGAAGGAGGATGGAAGCACAAGCATGAGTTCCTGGAGCCCACATGGAGTCCACAATAAGGCACCACAATACCCGTTTAACCACTTCAATCACATTTTCTTTCATGAAACTCAATCCTGAATTTGTCAAAATGGTAAAATCACTCACAAAGGGGAAATTTAAATGTCTATATTTTTCAGTTTGCATGCAAAAATTATTTAGACCTGCCCATATCTGCTATATCCACTAAGCTCTTGTTTTTAGCTTCATTTTTGGTGAGCCAAGAGAACACAAACCTCTCCCTATTGAGTGCCCTGAGTACCTCTCAAACTCAACTTTAATGAGTTGAGTTGGGTCAAAATACATGTAAAGATTGGCCTTTGGAGAATAATTGCTACCAAGATGATATCAACAGAAAGAAAACTCCATGGGCAATCCTATTGAAACCATTCTTTATCAGAGCTGTAAGCAACCCTGGATTTCATCAATTCCAGGGTTCTGCAAACTGGGCTCTGCACTGTAGTGGAGGAGCTTCAGAGTTACTGAGAGATAAAGGGGTAGCTTAAAGGACAGGACTCTGCTGCCGCATCCCATTCCACCCCTAACTTCCACCTCTTTCTTACCTAGGAGGTTTCTGCTCAGTTTTCTTTGTTTAAGAAAGGAGCCTCATTGCTAAATATAAATTTGAAAACTAACAGACTCCTCATTTTAAAGGCAAGGAGAGGTCCAGAGAGGTAATTTGCTCAAGCTCCTTAAAGGCATAGCCAGATGAGAATACAAGTCTTCCCATTCCATGATAGCATACTGCCTCCTCTCCAAACACGTCTTAACAGAATCAACTACATGAAGAGAGAAATGGTGCACACTTAACATATTTTTCCTAACTCAAATTCTTTTTCAGTTATATTATTTTTACAAAATACTACAGATGAATAAGAAATCAAATTGAGAGTCTAATAAAGTAGCCAGTAGCCATATGATTTAAATTTTAATTAATTAAAATGACATAAAATGAAACATCCAGTTCCTTGGTCACACTGGCCATAATTTAAGCCTTCAATAGCTACTACTGTTTTGACAGCATAGATATAGAACAGTTCCATCACTGCAGAAAGTTCTATTCGAAAGTGATGGTGTAGACGGTATTCCAGCACTGTCTAAACAAAACAACATTTGATTCATGTGTCACAAATGCCACGAAGGACACTAATCACCTCAATTCAGTATTATGATATCTTTCAAAGAAGAATAGGGTAAGATACACATTTTACTCCACATTTTCTTCTATTTAGCTGAAAGTAAAAATATACGTCACACAAAAACTCTGGAATTTAACCTGTCACACTTAACAGAGTTAATCATGTTAAAGGAGAAAGTTTATATAGGGGTAAAATAGTTTTTCAGCTGTAATTGTTAATATTTTCCTTAATATAATTTTATATGAAGCAAACAAAAAATGGAAATACCATTGCCAAGATTTTTTTAATAAGGTTAAGTGAGGCATCTAGGAACTCTATATTGATACTTTTTTTTTTTAAGATTTTATTTATTTTTTTTTCCTTTTTCTCCCCAAAGCCCCCCAGTACATAGTTGTATATTCTTCGTTGTGGGTCCTTCTAGTTATGGCATGTGGGACGCTGCCTCAGCGTGGTTTGATGAGCAGTGCCATGTCCGCGCCCAGGATTCAAACCAATGAAACACTGGGCCGCCTGCAGTGGAGCACGCGAACTTAACCACTCGGCCATGGGGCCAGCCCCTCTATATTGATACTTTAATTTGATTATTAAACATTCTCCACAAGAATGAATCCAAGTAGAGTTTTTTTTATAATTTAAGAGAAAATTCCTAGTGTAAGATATATTTGAAGATTGTATACTTTTCTGACAACACTCTAAAGAACCATAACGCATTTGAGAAAATAATATTACCATTACAAAGATTTCAGTTTACTGTTGGGCCTGGTCGCAAGGTAAGTCAAATTGCTTCAGAAATTCTTTGGGAGCACAGTAAATGATAAATTAGTTGTTGTAGAGTCAAAAGCATCTTAAAATGGAATTTGATGAAAAATAAGTACTCTGAGATAAAAATTATGTTAGAGGGGCTAGCCTAGTGGCATAATGGTTGAGTTCACATGCTCTGCTTCAGAGGCTGGGGGTCCATGGGTTCAGATCCCAGGCGTGGACCTATGCACCACTCATCAAGCTGTGCTGTGGCAGCATCCCACATACAAAATGGAGGAGGATTGCCATGGATATTAGCTCAGGGACAGTCTTCCTTGGGCAAAGGGAGGAAGATTGGCAACAGATGTTAGCTCAGGGCCAATCTTCTTCACCAAAAAAAAAAACAAACAAACAAAATTATGTTAACGATGTTGTCTTGTTAAATAAGGAAATAACCATAATTTAATACTTTCTTAAAATCATAGACAGAATTATGATCTGCTATTGCAATACGGAAACGCCCATTTTAGGTAATGTCCTTATTAAAGTATGTAGGACATGTTTCCTACACACTTAGTGATTATAAGATTCCTTTATTTAGACTAGTTCATTGATTTATTCATTCAGCAAACCTTTAAAATGTACATACTATGTGTCAGGCACTGTAGTAAGTGCTAGAATATAAACACAAAGCTGTTATGGTTCTTGCCCTAAAGAAGTTCAGTCTATTTGGGGAGACAACTTTGCAAATAGACAATACAGTAATAATAATAATCATAGCAGCTGTTGAGCAATTACTATGTGTCAACTTACACTATCATAAGTGCTATGATAGACGTATATAAAGGGTGTACAAGAGAGGGTCCCTAATCCAGACTAGGATAAGGGAGGTCCTCCGAGAAGGTGAAGCATAAACTCATCTTGAAGGACAAATCTGAATTCACCACAGAGAGGGAGACTGGCCTTTGTACAGAGTGAAGAGCCAAGAGAACTTAGCAGGTTAAACGGCAAAGGAAAGCTCTTGGAAACAGACAAGTTAGTTGCTTACCCACTAGAAAAGACAGGTGGTCAGAGGAAGGCTAACGCTGATGGGAGGTGTGGTGTGATTGGCTGGAGTCCACTTGCTTCTATTTAGGACAGACTACAAACCTGGAGAGTGTCAGAGGCTTTGTGATGTTTCAAACTGGCAGCTTGTTCTTTGGGCTTAACGGCTGGCCCCTGGCCGAGACCCTAAGTGGAAAGGCAGTCTAAGGACTACAGCAGTTAGCTATCAGCAGCCTGTTTTAAGCGCTCTAGATTCCCAGATGCTGAACCTACCTCATGACAGTGTCAGCCAGCCTCCTGTTCTGTAGCAGTAGCAACAGCCTGGCTGAGGGTCAGTCCCCAGGCAGGACCCAAGTGTGTTGTTTAGACACAGTAAATCTGTTTCTTCTAGCTTTAGCTGGTTCACACTAGTTCTTGTTATATCTTCAGGAATTTTGCAAGCTGTTAGGGTGAACAACCATCCTGGTTAGCCCAAGACTGTCCTAGTTTTAGTCCTACATCCTGAGCAATCCCTCAGTGTTGGGTACACCTGGCTGGCATCACATTGGTAGCTTAAAACTGGTCATGGTGGGAGTATTTGCACCAAGAAAATTAGCAAACACTGTAAATCAGGGCTGGGCTTTCCCCTCTCCCCATTCTCACAGATGGTTTTCAAACATTTCCTAGCATGCCACTGGTTTCTTCCCTCTGCTCCAAACATTTATTTATTAAAAAGCAGTATCAACAAATAAATTCAAGGGGGTATTTCTTGAGGTCAGATTATACTGCTATAGCATCTGGAATCTGTGGTGTGAGCTTCAGGCTCTAAGAGTTCCCATTTGCTACATCTACTGACAAAGAAAGGGGACAGCACACATTGCATCTTAAACTGTTAAATCTCTTATTTAACTGTCTCTCTCAATTCTTTATTTAATCTATCATGTGCCTCAGTTTCAGCTTTTTACCTAACTTTACCTTTCACTCAGTGTTATTCTTTTACTTTTGTTCTTTTCATTTTTAAATTGTTAACACTATTGCTGGAATTTTAACTTATCCTAATTCTTTTGTCTTTCCCTTTGTTATTTTTAGCTTCTTATGCATTTCTGTGATTACTTTCTAATATCTTAACTCTCTCATATTTCTCTAGGGTGTAGTCTTAACTTATTCTCATGTTTACACCATTTTCATTGACTGAGCCGAACAGGGAGGAGTGTGAACCACATAATCTGGAGAGTATCCACATTAGACTCTTGGCAGTCTGGAGGTTTTCTCCTTCCTGCTCTCATCATCCTTCTACTCATATCCCCCAATTCCTTCAACAAGTCTGTCTGTGCTCCCAGAAACCCATCCCCTAGCCCAGTTCAAGATGGCTCTGCAAAGTACCTAAGAAGTTCATTTCCCCAAGGACTTTAAATACAAGGCAAACCAAACAGTTGAAGTGTTATAAATGTTGCCTGTCAACATTTCAAACTGTCACACTGATTGCTTACTAATCTACGGTTTCCAAATAAACAAACAATGGATTTGGAGCAAACCAACATAATCACATGTCATGAGCCAAAAGAAAATCTCCATAGGAATAGACTGCTTACTGTTTCCATCCTAGTTTTTACCAGGATGTCACATTCTTCTTGGAGGAATTTTTTAAAAACCTTAAGATTGGCTCTTCCCCAGCTCCCTTCCTCTTAGAGGGATAAAAAGCAATCCGGAGTAAGCGCTATTCCACAAAGAACATCATTTAGAGCAGTATTTGTGCATGGCCCTACACTTGCTTCTTAACCTAAGACATAGAAGCCTATGCTTGGAAGCTCAGGCCTCCCAGGAAGGGCAACTCTAGAGGTGACAGAGTAGCTCCTCTCTCCTTCCTGCCCAGGATTCAGCTGACCTGGGGCTAGGGCCTGGAGCGCACAGGTCAGTAAACTGCATTCTTTTGATATCCTATTAGTTAAGGGCAATTTAAACACTGACTTGAATACCTCCAACTTGAAAGAAAGGTTTGTCTTATTCCACATGCTGAGAAATTGAAGATAGCTTTAAATCTGAATTAACTGCGAAATATCACCAAAAATGTAAATCTGCACTTCCTAAAACCTGTTTTTCAAGGACTTCCAGGTAGCTAAAACAATTCTAGCTACATTACTAGGGTCTCACAATAACCAAAAATAAAAAATACAACTAACAGAGAGATTATGAAGCACTTCCCTGTGAATTTCTCCTTCAAATGTCCCACTAACACTATAAAGTTGGCCTTGTCGCCAACTGAGGTATTCTTACAGTAGAAATGAGATTTTTAGGTCATCCTCTTGACTCCAAAATCCCACACCCTTTTCATTGTGCCACCTGAGGGCCTACTCTCTCTGAAGAATTAAGGACAGGATTGCAGCTATTTGCTACCCAGAAGCCAATTCATTTTAGTTTCAGGTCAAGGCTGAATTTCTGCCTGATACAAGACTGGATGGCTGACCTCCTGATAAGGAGGTCTTCTCAGGAATATCATGAGCCAATAAGAAAGGGAGTAAGTAGTGACAGAGTGAAATCAGAGATGGAGACGAGACAAACGGGTTCCTAAACAACACCCAAGCCGTTACTATAGCACCCTAAATCCAGTAATTAAAAGGATGATTGACATTTTTTTCCTGTTTTTCTCTTACTGGGCTTACTATTTAAGCCCTGCCACAGCCATTCAACTTCTAAACATTGCCTAGCAACAACCATATCCATCAACCCTGCCTACTGCGGAATCCCACAGTAGTTCCTGGAATCCATAGATCCAAGACACTACTTCTTCCCTAAGCCCATCCATAGTTTCACTGGTAAATTCTATCAAATATTTAAATAAGAATTAATATCAATCCTTCTCAAACTCTTCCAAAAAGTAGAAGAGAAAGGAACACTTCCAAATGCATTTTCTAAGGCCAGCTTTACCCTGATACCAAAGTCAGACGAGGACACTACAAGAAAATAAAATTACAGACCAATATCCCTGACACATAGGTGTAAAAATCCTCAACAAAATATTAGCAAACTGAATTCAACAGTACATTAAAAAGATCACACACCATGATCAAGTGGTATTTATTCCAGGGATGCAAGCAGGATTCAACACAAGTAAATCAATCAATATGATACACCACATTAACAAAATGAAGTTTAGATAAAAATCTTATGATCATATCAATGAATGCAGAAAAAGCATTTGACAAAATTAAACATCCTTTCATAAAAAAACTCTCAACAAACTGTATAGAGGAAAGGTACCTCTATATAATAAAGACCATATACAACAAGCCCACAGCTAACATCATACTCAATGGTGAAAAGCTGAAATCTTTTCCTCTAAGATCAGGAGCAAGAGAAGGATGCCCAATCTCACCACTTTTATTCAACATCATACTGCAAGTCCTAGCCAGAGCAATTAAGGAAGAAAAGGAAATAAAAGGCATACAAACAAGAAAGGAAGAAGTAAAATTGTGTCTGTTTGCAGATGACATGATATTATATAGAGAAAATCCTGAAGAGTCCACCAAAAACCTGTTAGAAGTAATAAATAAATTTAGTAAGTTGCAGGATACAAAATCAATATAAAAAAATCATTTGCATTTCTACACACTAAAAATGAACTACTGGAAAGAAAAATTAGGAAAACAACCCCATTTACAATAGCATCAAAAATGAAAAAAATACTTAGGAATAAATTTAACTAAGGAGTTGAAAAGATTTGTACACTGAAAACTATAAAACACTGATGAAAGAAATTGAAGATACAAATAAATGGAAAGATATTCTTTGCTCCTAGATTGGAAGAAGTAATGGGTTTAAAATGTCCACACTACCTAAAGTGATCTACAGATTCAACGCAAGCCCTATCAAAATACCAATGGCATTTTTCACAGAACTAAAAAAAATCCTAAAATTTGTATGGAACCACAAAAGATCCCAAATAGCCAAAGCAATCTTGAGAAAGAACAAAGCTAGAAGCATCACACTTTCCGATTTCAAACTATATTATAAAGCTATACTAATCAAAACAGTATGGTACTGGAATAAAAAACAGACACACAGATCAATGGAAGAGAACAGAGAGCCCAGAAATAAACCACGCATATACAATCAATTAACTTAAAACAAAGGAGTCAACAATACACAATGGGGAAAGGATAGTCTCTTCAATAAATGGTGTTGGGACAACTGGACAGCCACATGCAAAGGAATGAGACTGGACCCCTATCATAAACCATACACAAAAATAAACTCAAAATAGTTTAAAGACTTGAATGTAAGACCTGAAACCATAAAACTCCTGGAAGAAAACATAGGTGGTAAGCTCCTTGACATTGGTCTTAGAGATGATTTTTTGGATTTGACCCCAAAAGTAAAGGCAACAAAAGTAAAAACAAACACATGGGACTATATCAAACTGAAAAGCTTCTGCACAGCTAAAGAAATCAACAAAATTAAAAGGCAACCTACTGAATGGGAGAAAATACTTGCAAACCATATATCTGATAAGTGGTTAATATCCAAAATATATAAAGAAATCTCACAACTCAATAGCAAAATAACAAAAGACCTAATTAAAAATGGGCAAAGGACTTGTATAGACATTTTTCCAAAGACCTACAAATGGCCAACAGGTATATGAAAAGATGCTCAACATCACTAATCATCAGGGAAACCCATCAAAACCACAAAGAAATATCACTTCACACCTGTTAGGATGTCTATTATCAAAAAGACAAGAAATAAAAAACGCTGGCAAGGATGTGGACAAAGGGGAACCTTTTTACACTGTTGGTGGGAAGGTAAACTGGTACAGTTTTTATGGAAAACAGTATGGAGGCTCCTCAAGAAATGAAATAGAGAACTACCATACAATCCAGCAATCCCACTCTAGATATATATCCAAAGGAAATGAAATAACTCAAAAAGATATCTGTACTCCTGTGTTTTTAAGGCTGAACAACATTCCATGATATATATATATAAATATACATATTTATAAAATATATTTCATATTCAGCCTTAAGAAAAGGAGGAAATTCTGCATCTTGTGACAACATGGATGAACCTGGAGACTACTATGCTAAGTGAAATAAGCCAGACAGAGAAAGACAAATACTGCATGGTATCACTTATATGCAGAATCTTACCAAAAAAACAGTCTAAGTCACAGAGACAGAGTAGAATGGTGGTGGCCACAGGGTGGGGGCTGGGAGAAGCAGAGAGAGGCTGATAAAACAGGACAAACTTTCAATTATAAGATGAATAAGGTCTGAGGATCTATTGTCTAACATGGTGACTATAGTTGATACCACTGTATTGTATAATTGAAATTTGCTAAGAGAGTAGAACTTGTGTTCTCACCGAATAAAGGTAAATATGTATGCTGATGGATGTGTTAATTAACTCAATGGTGGAAATTCTTGCACAATCAAAACATCATGTATATTTTAAACAGATAATTTTATTTGTCAATTATACCTCAATGAAGCTGAAAAAAATAAAGTACTGTAACATCATTTGAAGGCAGACTGTGAGAAGCTAAAGTTAGATGTTTTAAACCTTAGATGAACTACTGAAAAATAAAAGAGGTAAAGCTTATAAGCCATAGTAAACATAAAATGGAATCATAAAAACAATTAATCCAATAGACGTTGGGTCCTAGAAAAGAAAGAACAAAAACAGATGGATTGGGGCCGGCCTGGTGGCTTAGAGGTTAAGTTTGCACTCTTTGCTGTGGCAGCCTGGGGTTCACAGGTAAGGATCCTGGGCGTGGACCTAGCCCATTTGTCAAGCCACCCTGTGGTGGCATCTCACATAAAATAGAGGAGGACAAGCACAGATGTTAGCTTAGTGACAATCTTCCTCAAGCAAAAAGAGGAAGATTGGCAACAGATGTTAGCTCAGAGCCAATCTTCCTCATTAAAAAAAAGAAAGAGAGAGAGAGAAATGGATCAAATAGAAAAAAAATTTTAAATAGTAGATATAAACCCAATCATATTAATAATTACATTAAGTGTAAATGATGTAAACATTCCAATTAAAATAAATTTTCAAAAATAATTTTTTTAAAAGACCTAACAATATTCTATCTACAAGAAATCCACTTTCAATGTAAAGACATAGATGAATTAAAAATAAAATGATGGAAAGGATATCCTATGAAGACAATAATCATAAGAAAGTTGGAATGACTATATAAATATCAATCAGATAGAGTAGACATAGAGACAAGAAATATTAGCAGGCATATTAAATAATGATAAATGAACATAATCTTAAGTGTGTATACATCCAATAATAGAGCTTGAAAATTCATGAAGCAAAAAACAACAGAAATGAAAGAAATAGACAAATCAAAAAGTATACTGGCTGGGAGGACGTCAGCAACGTGGTGGACTGAGCTCACCTGGGACTCTCTCCCCTCCAAATTACAACCAAAAGGAGCAACTGCTTTCCAACAAAAAAAATCCTAAAAACACAGAGATCGTCAGAGACCCACAGCAGCCAAACGACAGAGGGTGGAGAGGCGGGAGCCCCCCTCGGAGGAGCTGGAACAGGTAAGAGAGAACTTCATTCCCTCAGCTAGAGACTGGGATCGCTCCCGCGGGTGATGGAAGGAGCAGGGGAGGGGCCAGGCGTACGGGGATCGTCCAAGACTCCCACAGACCCATGCAGCGGAAACCCTCTAACGGGGGAAAGCTTTCGCTTGGGGGGACCCCAGCAAGCCAGGGCCCCAAGAAACCAGAGAGTGAGAGCTGATCAGAATCCAGGTTTGCCCGCGAGAGAAAGTGCAACTCCTCCCCCAACCCGTGCTGTGAGCCACCATCATGGCTGAAGGCCCAGGGCTCAAAAGGTGCTGCTCTTACCCCCATCTAGTGGCGACAGGCTGTAACTGCAACCAAATAATAGCATTATGTGCAAAAACCGATCCTCTACCATCCAGCAATTTATAAAAGCTCCAAACCAAAAGGAAAACAAAACACAAAACTATGTCCTGAGGACTTGGAAATAGGTACACTAACTGACAATGAATTCAGAGTAGCTATCATCAAAAAACTCAATGAGGTAAAGGGAAATATAGAGAAACAAGTCAACGAGTTCTGGAGTTACTTCACAAAAGAGATTGAAACTATAAAGAAAAATCAATCAGAAATACTAGAGATGAAAAATACAATGGATCACATAAAACAGAATACAGACTCCCTGAATGCCCGTGTTGACACCATAGAGGAGAAAATTAGCATAATCAAAGATAGACAGGTGGAATGGCTCCAGACAGAGGAAGAAAGAGAACTACGAATTTAAAAAACTGAAGAAAATCTCAGAGAAATAGCCGACTCAATGAGAAAATGCAACTTAAGAATCATCGGAACTCCTGAGGGCATGGAAAAGGAAAATGGAGCAGAAAGTGTGCTCAACGAAATAATAGAAGAGACCTTCCCAAAGCTAGGGATTGAGAGAGAAACGTGTGTGGAGGAAGCTTTCAGATCTCCTAGATTTGTCAATGTAAAAAGACCTACTGCAAGGCATATAGTAGTAAAAATGGCAAAAATCAATGACAAAGAAAGAATACTCAGGGCAGCAAGGCAGAAGAAAATAACCTACAAAGGAACCCCTATAAGACTTTCAGCAGATTTCTCTACAGAAACCATACAAGCTAGGAGAGATTGGAATGACATATTCAAAACTTTAAAGGATAAAAATCTTCAGCCAAGAATACTCTATCCAGCAAAAATATCCCTCAGATATGAGGGAGAAATTAAATCTTTTCCAGACAAACAAAAGCTAAGGGACTTCATAACCACAAGACCTCCACTACAAGAAATCCTCAAGAAGGTTCTCACAGGAACATCTCAACCTTGCCAATAAAACTTAAAGATATTCCTTGGCAGAAACATGAGGGACTAACCTCCCTAATACTCAGATTTGATGAGAGAGCTGTAGATCTAACAGTGAGAGAGGCAAAGGAGAGAACACACATATCACTGATCTTTAATAGAGATCACAGACAGCTAGGAAGCCCCTAAGTAGACATAGTGGGGTCCATGAAAAGACATGCCAGTTCCTTACTATGACATATCTCACCTTTAGGGGTTCATAAGCAGCAAATGTGGCACTGCTCTCCAAGTACTCTTCACATTCAGTCACACTCACTGTTACCAGAGTATGGCCCAGGGATTTGGCTGCGATATGTGTACTAGAACAGTGCATTTGTCCAGGTCTTTGAATACCTGCAAATCAAAAAACATGTCTTCAGTAGGGTAATAAACAGTCAATTCTCAAGGGAAAAAAAAAGGAGGCTCTCATACCTGAAAAAAGAAAAAAAGAGAGAAAGGGGTCACAAAACACAGAGTAGGGACACAAATAGATAGAATCAGAATAGGATAGCAAATATTCAACTATAGCATTAGGATAAAGGGAAGGAAATCACCAAAGCAAAGACAATCTTATCACTCTAACCACAAACTCACAACGCAAGTTGGAATAAGAGACGAAAATAATAATTTAGGAGGGGAGGAGGAAAGGGTCTAGGCTAAGGAAGTAAGAGACCACAGAAAATGGACTATGTTATGCACGAGATTCTGAATACAAACTTCAGGGTAGCCACTAAACTAAAAAGCAGAACAGAGACACAAAACATAAATAAGACAAAATCTAAGAAACCCAGCATAAGAAATTGCAAAAGTCAATGGGTAGGCTAAAACACACAGGATGAGAAACAAAGGAAATGCAGGAAAACTGGAAAATGAGTGACAGAATGACAGCATTAAGCCCTCCTGCATCAATAATCACCCTCAATGTAAACGGATTGAACTCTCCAATAAAAAGACACAGAGTGGAAAAATGGATTAAAGAACAAGATCAAACAATTTGTTGCCTCCAGCAAACACACCTCAGCTCCGAGGACAAACACAGGCTCACAGTGAAGGGGTGGAAGACAATACTCCAAGCTAATAGCAAACAACAGAAAGCAGGTGTTGCAATGCTTGTATCAGACAAAACACATTTCAAGATAATGCAGGTAAAGAGAGACATAGAGGGCCAATATATAATGATCCAAGGGACACTTCACCAAGAACAAATAACGCTTATAAATATCTATGCACCCAACACAGGAGCACCAAAGTGCATAAAGCAAGTATTAACAAACCTACAAGAAGATATCAAAAATAACACAATAATAGTAGGGGACCACAACACCCAACTCACATCAATGGAGAGATCATCCAGACAGAAAATCAACAAGAAACAGTGGAGCTAAATGAAAAGCTAAAACAGTTGGACTTAATAAACATATATAGAACACTTCACCCAAAAACAGCAGAATACGCATTCTTCTCAAGTGCACATGGAACATTCTCAAGGATAGACCATATGTTGGGAAACAAGGCAAGCCTCTACAACTTTAAAAAAATTGAAATAATAACAAGCATCTTCTCCAATCATAATGGTATAAAGCTAGAAATTAATTACAAGAAAAAAGCTGAGAAAGGCACAAGGATGTGGAGACTAAACAATATGCTATTGAACAAGCAATGGATCATTGAAGAAATTAAAGACGAAATCAAAAAATATCTGGAGACAAATGAAAATGACAACATGCCATACCAACTCATATGGGATGCAGCAAAAGCTGTATTAAGAGGAAAATCCATCACAATTCAGGCATATCTTAACAAACATGAAAAATCCCAAATCAGCAATCTTAAACTACATCTAACTGAATTAGAGAAATAAGAACAAAGTCCTAAGTCAGCAGAGGCAGAGAAATAATAAAAATGAGAGCACAAATAAATTCTATTGAAACAAAAAGGCAGTAGAAAGGATCAATGAAACAAAGAGCTGGTTCTTTGAGAAGATAAATAAAATTGACAAAGCCTTAGCCAGACTTACAAAGAAAAAAAAGAGAGAAAGTTCAAATAAACAAAATCAGAAATGAAAGAGGAGTAATAACAACAGACTCCACAGAAATACAAAGGATTATAAGAGAATACTACAAAAAACTATATGCCAGCAAAATGGATAATCTAGAGGAAATGGATAAATTCTTGGACTCCTACAATCTCCCAAAGCTCACTCAAGAAGAAGCAGACAATTTGAACAGACCAATCACAAGGAAAGAGATTGAAACAGCAATCAAAAGCATCCCAAAATAAAACCCCAGGACCAGATGGCTTTCCTGGGGAATTCTACCAAACTTTCAGAGCAGATTTAATACCTATACTTTTCAAGCTATTCCAAAAAATTAGGGAAGATGGAACACTTCCTAACACATTCTATGAGGCCAACATCACACTGATACCAAAGCCTGACAAGGACACCACAAAAAAAGAGAACTACAGGCCAATATCACTGATAAACATAGATGCAAAAATTCTAAACAAAATTTTGGCAACCAGAATTCAGCAATTCATCAAAGGATCATACTGCAGGTGTCGGATGTATGACTTGCAAATATTTTTTCCCAGTTAGTGGGTTGTTTTTTTGTTTCAAGCCTGTTTTCCTTTGCCTTGAAGAACCTCTTTAGTCTGATGAAGTCCCTTTTGTTTATTTTTTCTATTGTTTCCCTTGTCTGAGAAGACATGGTGTCGGAAAAGATCCTTTTAATACTGATGTCAAAGGGTGTACTGCCTATATTTTCTTCTAGAAGCCTTATGGTTTCAGGTCTCACCTTTAGGTCTTTGATCCATTTTGAGTTTATTTTGGTGAATGGTGAGAAAGAATGGTCAATTTTCCTTCTTTTACATGTGGCTTTCCAGTTTTCCCAGCACCATTTGTTGAAAAGACTTTCTTTTCTCCATTGTATGCCCTCAGCTCCTTTGTCAAATATAAGCTGTCTATAGATGTGTGGTTTTATTTCTGGGCTTTCAATTCTGTCCCATTGATCTGTGCACCTGTTTTTGTGCCAGTACCATGCTGTTTTGATTACTGTAGCTTTGTAGTATGTTTTGAAGTCAGGGATTGTGATGCCTCCAGCTTTGTTCTTTGTTCTCAGGATTGCTTTAGCAATTCGGGGTCTTTTGTTGCCCCATATGAATTTCAGGATTCTTTGTCCTATTTCTGTAAAGAATGTCATTGGGATTCTGATTGGGATGGTGTTGAATCTGTAGATTGCTTTAGGTAGAATGGACATTTTAACTATGTTTATTCTTCCAATCCATGTACATGGAATGTCTTTCCATCTCTTTATGTCATCATCCATTTCTTTCAGAAAAGCCTTGTAATTTTTGTTGTATAGGTCTTTCACTTCCTTAGTTAAATTCACCCCGAGGTATTTTATTGTTTTTGTTGCGATTGTGAATGGTATTGTGTTCTTGAGTTCTTTTTCTGTTAGTTTGTTATTAGCATATAGAAATGCTACTGATTTATGCAAATTGATTTTATACCCTGCAACTTTGCTGTAGTTGTTGATTACTTCTAAGAGTTTTCCAATGGATTCTTCGGGGTTTTCTATATATAAGATCATGTCGTCTGCAAACAGCGAGAGTTTCACTTCTTCCCTCCCTATTTGGATTCCTTTTATTCCTTTTCCTTGCCTGATTGCTCTGGCCAGGACCTCCAGTACTATGTTAAATAAGAGTAGTGATAGAGGGCATCCTTGTCTCGTTCCTGTTTTCAGGGGGATGGGGTTCAGTTTTTGCCCATTGAGTATGATGTTGGCTGTGGGTTTGTCATATATGGCCTTTGTTATGTTGAGGTAGTTCCCTTCTATGCCCATTTTGTTCAGAGTTTTTATCATAAACGGCTGTTGGATCTTGTCAAATGCTTTCTCTGCATCTATTGAGATGATCATGTGGTTTTTATTCCTCAGTTTGTTGATGTGGTGTATCACATTGATTGATTTGCGGATGTTGAACCATCCCTGTGTCCCTGGTATGAATCCCACCTGATCAAATGTTGGAGAGGTTGTGGAGAAAAAGGAATCCTCATACACTGCTGGTGGGAATGCAAACTGGTGCAGCCCCTATGGAAAACAGTATGGAGACTCCTCAAAAAATTAAAAATAGAACTACCATATGATACAGCTATCCCACTACTGGGTATCTATCCAAAGAGCTTGAAGTCAGCAATTCCAAAAGTCCCATGCACGCCAATGTTCATTGCAGCAT